>NC_062523.1:26363817-26663817 GCF_022655615.1 Tachysurus fulvidraco | reverse complement strand
AGGTTACATGTTACAGTTGGATTGGTAATATCTGGGGATCCCCTAGGATGAGCTCTGGTTAGTGATAGAGAAGTCTAGGCTTGTCATTTTCAGCCTGTAGCAACAGCAGATTATAGATATAGATTTAACAGTCAGCTTTGATAGCAGAGAACATCACTATCATGCAATGAAGACAGAACATCAATTTGCTTTTTGTATCCCCATAGCAATTTCTTTGTGATTTAATTATGCTAAATCAGGGTAGTCCTAAATTTGTCATTTTAAATGACTCTATCTTTACTGATAAATGAATAAATTTGATAATATTACATTGACTACATCGCTACATTTATTAAAATAATTGACCTTTTGTTAGACACCAGAGTAAAAACGTTATTTCACACATACAGTATAGGTAGACCTAAATGGTAGAAGTTCATTAAGCACTGTATAGCCAAAAGATTGTGTGCACCTGGCAAACACACACATGTTGTGTCATTGTGTTTAGCTTACCTTATTATCTGTTTCATCTGGAGTTTCTGGATCTGTGTTAATAGTATGACAATTGTTTGAACAAATGAGGGAAGAAACAATTCCTGAGCAAACAAAATAATAAATAAATAATTATCATCATCATGGGAAAAATTGTTTTTAGAAGAAATTAAGGAATGGTTTTGGCTGTGACATAACTCTCCTCTCTGAGGATATCTGTTTCTCATTTGTAAGTCTTCATTGAGTTGTTTTTTTTCTCTTTGCATTTGTTTCCTTCTCTTTCCCTCCAGAAAGTGGGAGGAGCAGAATTATATGGCAAGTTTACAAGTTTTATGGGAATGTGTCCTGTCTAAGGGTTGGAGTCTGCACCACTTCTTTTTTAGAGAATAGAACTGGTTGTACTGATGAGCAACTTTGTGTCATACTCTGGTTTCTCTCAGTAACACCACAGGACCCAGCCTAATTATCACTGCTTTGGAGTTAATAATTCATCACACTCACTGATGGGACATAGGAAGAAGATATATTAGAAGTGACGCAGAAATTTTATATCTTCTGCAGAATACACCATTTTCACTCAGGGTAAGTGAAAATGACAGCATGTGGCAAATAAGGCATGGTTCGCTGGGCACGATTGTATACTTACAGTATGTGTAAGTGCATTGTTTTGTGCTTATTTGTAATTAAACCATTGTTGTATTGCTTAATATTTCAAGTCTTAAAAGTGAGATAATAAAGTGAGCATGAAAGTGTAAAAGATAGTATATTTGTGTGTGCAGCAAGAATCAGAGCAGAGTAGGATGCTTAAGAGAACTTTTTGGCCAAGACTGAAGCTATTTGCTGGCAACAGTCAGTGCAACATTTGTGTGAAATAAATAAAAATGGCTTTATGTTTGTGCCTGGATGATTATTTAAATTCGCAAGACAAGGTCAGTGTTAAACAGCCACAGCTAGTGTAATTTAGGTGTTAGATAGTAAAGATAATTGTTTTCTTTCTGATGCACTGCATAATGTGTAGCACTATGTATGCTGGTTAAATAATCCTCTGGGCTGTAAAGACAGTGCCATGAGATATTTTTTTCCATTGCCTCAGCCAGATGGTCAAGGAAACCTCGGCAAGCTAAGAGGGAAGCAAAAAAAGCCAAAGTAAATAGAAACAGATGTTTGTTATCTTTCCTCCACATATATGTACTTGTATAAAGGAATATTGAAATTCCTGACCATATTTTACTTAAACAAGACTTATGTACTAAGTCCTTCCTTTACTACTGCTAATCATTTACATGTTTCAGAAATATGAATATATAATTGAACCATATGGACTTTTTGCTAACAGCAACAGGGAAGCTTAAAGTTTAGTGTTCGATATTTCTCCTTCATTGGACAGACTATTTTTAAAATATTAAATTAAATCTATATTTTATTCAATTATATTTTTAGAACCTAGAGAATGATTAGAATTTTTTAGGCTACAAAATATTCTAGTTAATAATAATAATAATAATAATAATAATAATAATAATAATAATAATAATAATAATAATAATAAATGCTTGCTTACTTGCAATTTTAAAAAGTTAAAAGTACTCTTTACTCAATCACCGACTTTTGGTCAGTGTTCAGTATAAAAATGGGTTATTTTTTTAATAAACCTTATTTTTTTTATAGCCACTTGGTCTACATCTATTTACCTGTGGGTTCTTCCTGAAACCAGTATTTCTGTGGAGTTCACATCATGCACCCTTACACACATTGTTTGTGATTGTGTGAGTGTCAAATTGAACCAAACATGTAAAATGAGAAAATTATGTAAATACTTATACATTATGAATTGACAGATATTAATTCCTATTAACTCCCAAATGACCAAGTCCCAAATTTCCTAACCAGCTGGAGGTGCTATGAGTCACACCAATGGTATAGCTAATATAATTTGATGAATGCTGTTTAATTTATTAGAATTTAACAAAAATAAACATTTTATTGATTTATTTATTACTAATTGAACACATTAATTGAATTATTATAAATATGTGTAGAACCCTATGCCTAAATTTTAATTACTTTAAATGTAATCAAATGCAAGTGCAAAAAAAAAATAAAAAGAAGTATTGTTTATTTGAACCATTTTCTACTTTTCTACTAATGGGAAACGTGATTACTTAATTTGTGTTTCCAGAAAATTATTTTTTTGGTATGGATGAGTTTCAAATTTTCTTTTCAATATTGAATGTTTTGTACAATGAACATTTGTTTTTGTCTTCAATGTCTAATGCTATCTAGGGAAGATGGAGCTGAAAACAAGACAGAATCCATTTTCAGAGTATATTGAAAAAAATATAGCAATAAATACAAAATGAATACAAATAAATACAAATAAAAGAAACATGCAAAATCCAATGAACCAGAGAAACCATACAATGAGGCAAACAAACCAAAAATACTATAACGTAGAAAAAAGAGAATACTTTGCATAATGGTGCATGAGAAACCAGTTTAAATATACAATAAATGGGAATAAATCTTCACCCGGACGTGGTCAATATTCCGGTGCTGGCTCTCTCTGGTGGTTTGGAGGTGAAGTGTACAGGTAGTATAATTACAGAATCCCCTCCTTCAAAGAACACCTCCTACCCCCTCCTAGAAATACCTCCTGTTCTTCTAGGTTGTCCCCTGTGTCTTGGAGCTGGAAGTTTTGGGTGGGAAATGTGGAATTCTGGTGTAAGGAAGAGTTTACCTTTGGTCTGTGTTGTACCACTTCCAATCTAACAAAATCTCCCATACTTCTCAGTGGAACCACTTGTCCACTGCAGTCTGGATGTTGGAGGTTAAACCGGGTTTAGGTTTTATCCATGTCTGTGGGGAGCTCCTTGAGTGTCTCTAACCTCCAGACCTTGATAAAATTATCCACTATGACCGATAAAGCAGTCTAGCTCTTGGAGTTCAGGAGGACAGTGATACAATCAACCACTAGATGGGACAAGGGCTGTTGTGCATCCGCATTGCTATATATTGTACCTGGTCTATACATGACTTAAAATGAAATCTGTTGAAGAACAGCGCCTACTGGACCTTCCTCAGGTTTAGGCATTAAGCACTTTTAATATGTTTGAGATCTTTGCGGTTTATTATCACTTGGAATGTGTACTTGGCTCCCTTTATCCAGTGTCATCATACTTTCAATGCTGCCTTGATAGCTAACACTTCTTTGTTTCCTAAATCATAGTTAGCTTCAGCACAGGTTAGCTTCTGCAAAAAGAAAGCACATGGGGAAAATGTGCTTGGGTTGCCATGTGTCTGTAAAAGTAAAACTCCTATTCCATAGCTTCCTTAACAGGATCTAGGTGATGCAGGATGGGAGGAGTGATAAAACACGTTGAAGGTGGCTTGTGCAGGTCCAGTCGAGTTTCTTAGGTCTACCCCAAAGGAGAGTGGTAAGAGGGGTGGCCACAGTGCTGTAATTTCAAATTTAAAATGCTGGTAGAACTTGGCAAAGGAAAAGGAATTTTTGCAGGTCCTTGATGTTATTCAAAATAGGACATTCAGTGATGTCCATCTCCCTGTCCCTCTGATGCCTAATGATGTATCCCAGGAAAGATTTGGTAATACGAGAAAATTAACAGTTCCAACCTTGACCTAGAGCTGATGTTATTGCAGCCTTGTCAGCATGGTACACACTTGGGTAATGTAAGTCTCAGGTTTCTTGGAGTACACCAGGATGCCAATATGCATTTTTATTTATGACATTTGGCCAGAGCAAGATATTTTTCAGTTTTAGTTACAAGCTTTATCAGTAAATACATCAATACACCATCACCCCTAAGTACCATCAGCCCTTAACTCTGTTAGGAGGAAATATTGCATTTTTTTAAAAATTACATACAGTACAACAAAGAGGGGAACCAAGAGCTAGTTTAAGTGTTTGAAGAAAAGATAGGTCTTTACTTATCATTTGAAGACTGTTCAGCTGTTCTGTTCTGTAAGGAAAGTTCATCCCACCAAATTGGTGCCAGAAGAGGAAGAGTGTTAATGTATACATGCATAAGAGGTAGTGGGACCAGTCATACAGAGCAAGTAGATCAGAGGAAGTGAGTAGTGGAAGAAATGACACTAGCTTTGAGGGTGCTGGTTCATTTTTGACTATGTAGGAAAGCATCAGTGTTTTGAATCAAGTGCATACAGCTATTGAATGACAGAGGAGAGAAAACAGCAGTGGGTTGTTGTGTGAGAACCTAAGCATGTTGAAAGCAAAACTGGCCACTGCATTTTGTATCATTTTCAGAGCAAAAATTGTGTTCTGAGGTAGACATAGCAGCAGAGTTGTCTCATCTTGAAATGACAAGAGTCTTAACAAACACATGAGCAGCCTGCATGAATTAAAATGGATGAATACTTTTGATGTTGTACAGAAGAAACCAACATGAGTGTGTCACATTAGCAACAATAGAGCCATGGTTACCCCAAGGTTGTGAGCAGAAGCAGAAGGGGAGATCAGAGAGTTGTGTATGGATATCACAATATCCCAGCCTGGGGATGGATCACTTCGGATGATGAGCAGTTCAGTTTTGCTGGGATTGAGTTTCAGCTGATGAGCCATTATATATGATAGTATGCCAGCCAGACATATTGAGATCTTAGCAGAAGCTTTGGTAACTGAGTGAGAAAGGAAGAAGATAAGTTGAGTATCATCAGCATAGCAGTAGTAAGATAACTCAGGTGAGGATATAACATTGCCAAGAGAGTGAGCATATGGGGAGAAAAGGAGAGGACCAAGTACTGAACCTTGTGGGAAACCAGTGGAGGGTCTTCATGGAGTAGATGTTGATCCCTTCCATGCTATCTGATATGAGTGGCCATTCAGGCAGGAAGCAAACCATTCCCATGATGCTCCACAATTTTCCAAGACTCCTGAGTGTGCACAAGTTTCTTGTGGTTGACTGTGACAAAGGCTGGAAGGTTGAGGAGGAAGGGGACAAATGACAGCTTGGCTTATCTAGCAGCATGTAGTTTCTCAGTGACAGCCAATAAGACAGGCTCTATGGAATGTGCTGCTTTGAAGATAGACTCATTGGGATCATGCTGGTTAAAAATTAGGTGTCCAAGAATTTTAGTAAGAAAAGAGAGAATTGAAACCTACAGTTGGTGATGTTTGCCGGATTTAAAGCAGGGTTCTGCAGGATGATAATAAATCTTGCTCTCTTGAAGGTAGTTCAATAGCAATGAACAAATTCTATGGTCTGGATAGTGCTTCCAAATTTTCTTGGGTTGGAACCAGTGGGCAGATGAAAGGTTTGCAAGACTAGTTGCCATGAAGAATCTCTTTTAGAGAAAGAGAGAATACATAGAAGCCTTTATTATCACCACATATATAATACAGTGGAATACTTTTCTTCACATAACCCAACTGAGGAGGTTGGGGTCAGAGTGCAGGGGCAGCTATGATACAGGACCCCTGGAGCAGGGAGGGTTGACGGCCTTGCTCAGGGGCCCAGCAATATCCTTGAACCCTGATCCTCCGATCAACAACGCAGAGCTTCAACCAGTTGAGCCACCACTTTTGCTGCTACAGTTGAGTGGACAGAGAACAGAAGAGGTTCACGGTTGTGTAAAAAGAGGAGAAGAAAGCATCTGAGTCCAAGGGTAGGGAGAAAAAGGAGTCAGGGTCATGAAGAGATGAAAAGATGCAGTAAGCTACAGAGGAAGGGAAGATAGAGTGAAGGTTTTGACAAGAAATTGAGAAATGCTGAAATTTGGTTTTAGGATGACAGGGAGAATGATTGTGAAGGATACCAGGAGATGATTTGGGATATAAAGTGGGATAGCAGTCTTGTCAATAGCTGAAGTAAGATGGGTGAAAACCAGATCCAGGACATTCAATTACACACAAGGGAGGTGACACCGCATACTTCATGAGTCTGTACTAGTTCCATACAAGTTCCTCAATGTTTAAGAGTCCCTTTGAGCATCAGTGGGACTGTCTGATGGGTGATATAACCATCCCTGATGGGCTGGTTGTTGACAGCTGTACATCTTAAGGGGGCAGCAAAGGTACAGTAGGAAGGTGTAGCTCTTCCACAAGGTGGTTCTGGATAAAATGAATGGCAGGAACCCAAGTCCACTAGGTGTTCACAGGACCTCGAAGGCCTGTCAATTCAGCACTGTGGTAAAGAAGTCTCGGCAGTGTCTTTTCAACTTCGGATGCTTAAGGGACTTTAAACTCTCCTCTAAGGTGCTAAGGACCTTCTACACTTGCACCATTAAGAGCATCCTGACGGGAAGCATCACAGCCTGTTTTGGGAACAGTGCCAAGTAGTACAGACAAGCTCTCCAGAGGGTGGTTCACTCACCCTAATTTACCATCCACACAGAGCTTCCTGACCTGGAGTCTACAGTATCTACAGCAAGTGGTGCTGGACCAAAGCCAGGAAGATTGTGAATGACCTCAGCCAGCCCAACAATGGACTCTTTTCTCTGTTGAAGTTGGGAAAGCGTTTCTATTCCCTGAAGGCAAACACAGAGAGAATGAGAAGGAGCTTCTTTCTACAGGCCATGTGAGCCTTCAACCAACAGAACACCTAGAACCAGGTCTCTATAGACTCACTACTCACACACTACCACAGATGGACCTTTTTACTCACTACACATTGCACGTTCCACTGTAAGGAACAGTTATAAAACTCATTTCACTACATGTACTGTACTACTTTGTATGTTTATGTATGTGACAAGTAAATTTGAATTTGAATTTGAGTCCTTTAAGGCAAATACGTGAAGGACCTTGTTTGCCATGCAGAACCGGGCAGGCTATTACAAACTGTAAGGACATTCGTAAAGGTTTACCTGTGAGGCACTGGAGAGAGAATTGACATTCTTCCTCTGACCCATGTGTCTGGCCAAGATGCTTTGAGGAGTAGTGTCAGAGCCATGACATAAACATGATGTAACCCAGTGGGATACACAAACTCATCCCTGAAAGGATAGACATACTGTATGTAAATGAACCTCATAACCTGCACCTCACTATTTCAAACTGCTGAAGCCCAATCCAGAGCCCTCCCAGCATCACCAAGAGAGCACATTTAATCACCTTGTTCCGGTAAATTTATGGTTGGTATGCAAAGATTATTTCACACTGATGGAGCAACCTGCAAAAACAAATGATGGACCATCAAATTTCACCAGAAGCGCCATCTTGACAGGCTCTGCACTTCTTGCAGTGGCAGGTGGAATTATTACAGGCTATTTTTTTGGTTTTTTGTCTTTCTTCTAGTAAGGTGTGCTGTTTGTGTGTGTGTGTGTGTGTGTGTGTGTGTGTGTGTGTGTGTGTGTGTGTGTGTGTGTGTGTGTGTGTGCACGCATGCTTGTACATTTGTATACAGTATATGTGCAAGTTAGTTAATTAATTATCTTGGGTTTTGCCAGTGCAGCCAGGTATGCCTATACAAAAATATGTGACCATGCCATGCTTTGAAAAAGTTTAATTACAATTAAATAAGTAAAACCAGAATGAATAGTAAATGGCTTATTTTTATTACTTGTGTTGAAGTTGGATTTGGAATTAGTATCTTTGCTAATGAACAAGTTTAGAAGTGCAGTCTGTAAAAACCCTAAAAAATGTTTAATGAATCAACATAACGAGTTAAGTAAATATATTTTACGCAATATTTACATTAACCAACTCCACAGATCTGTATATAATGCTAGTCAACTCCTGTGTAGCTATAACACAAAATATAAGGTTCCACTTATGAGAGCTTTTTAGAGATAGATAGATAGATAGATAGATAGATAGATAGATAGATAGATAGATAGATAGATAGATAGATAGATAAATAAATAAATAAATATTGTCCCTGGTTGCTTTGAACTGGATGAAGAATTAACAGTATATACTCTGAATTATCCATCTTAGTCTGTTGTCCATCCCATGGTGAAGTACAATGGCTAAGTTCTTGCTTAATTTTTCATCTTTTCAGCATGGCTACTAAGCAGAAGATTTGCAGAACACTTTAAATCTAAGTTATAGTCTTCCTTTTTTCAGGTGTGTTTTTGGCGTTTGTGTGGAGAATGGGGACAAATTGGCTGCTGCTATGCAGCCTTATGGGAGTCCTTTTTTTTGGCAGCCTCCCAAAACTTAATGCTCAGGATGGTAAGTCTATCCACATCTACTTTTTTCAAATAAGGGTTTGTAGAAATTTGGTTCATGGACTTGTGGTGAAATGTGGTAGGGCACAAAGGATGGTGGTGACAGTATAGATTTGGGATCCTCGAAAGGTCTGATATTTTACTTATAAGTAAATAAATAAGAGGTGCAAAAAAAGAGAAAATGGTGACATTTCCTGCTAAATTTTAACAGTGTTATATTCTTTGACAGCAAACCAGTAAGCAAGTTTTAATAATGCCTTTTGGAAATACATGCAAGTAGCCTTTTCTCTGCACTGTTAACATCTTTTATCATTTTTTTCACTCAAGATGACAATCTCACATTTTTTGCATGACAATTAATAACTAATGATCTAGAATTCCTATTTATTGAAGCTTTATTTTAATGGTATTTTAACTGTAACATTTTATTGCCAATATTTTCTATGGCCATAAAAAACATTTTCTATTGCCATAAAAAAATTAAAAAAGCCAGGTAGCTTCTCAACCATTTACCTAGTCTTAATTTGTTCACTGTCTCTGTTTCTTTTCTAATCTTTCCCTGTCCATCTAACCATTCACTTTCTACCACAGCAAAACACATTATAAGACTCCATATAGAACTCCATATTCACATGAATCCAATTTAACCTTACAAACAGGATACTGGAAATGGCTAACTACCCACCACAGCTTTTGTCTTCTAAGCTCAATGTCTTATTCTGTATGTGTGTATGGTAAAAGCATATATGTTGTAATTGTAATAAAATGTCTTCTACAGCTGAATACAGTGATGAACCTTCTTTCATCTTTCCAAAAGTATCAGTTATAAAAGTTAAACATTTGTTTTGTTTGTTAATTTAATTAAAAAAAAGGAAAATTAAAAATATTTTATTGAAAAAAATATGCATTTTCCCTGTAAATAACATACAGTAACGGATTGGGCTATTGGAATTTTAAGCAGCATATGTACAGTATGATGTAATGTCTATATACTGTGCAGTATAATTAGCACTTGAAGCTGCAGTTACAGTTAAAGGAATCCTGAAACTCATGAATGCTGCAGTGCAAATTGGCACAAAAAATGTCTTGTCTGTGTTGATGAAGGTACAAAGTGTAGTACTGCATGCTACAATCAAACATTATGTTTGACAAAACTTCCCAAAAAAAAAAGGATGCAGGTGTGGTTATTAAAAAGATCACATTGCAATCAGTGCATCCTTAGATATTGCATCCATACTTCATTTGCCATGGCATCACTTGGTTTGTAAAGATGAAAGAAATCGTCATGACTGGTAAATATATGACTGAATTCTGTAACATGAGTCTGCATGATGGGACTGAATACAAAATGAAGATGGTCAAATTATCAAAGTAAGTTCTTGCTCATAGTTACCTAGACTGCATACTGTAATTTAATTTAACATGAAATCATGCTAATACAGAGATCAGAACAAATAAACAACAGCAAAAACAACCTCAACAACATTAACATTATTATTATTATTATTATTATTATTATTATTATTATTATTATTATTATTATTATTATTATTATAAAACATGCACATGAATGAGATCAGCAGCTGCATACATAAATCATGTTGTACCTCTCTCCATCTCCTGATGCCTATTTCAGAATTTTAAATACTGTGTGTTTGTTTTTAAATGTTATATATATATACTCTCATCCAACAACCTCAACCTCTTTTTATATATCACAAAATTGTCTATAATCTTAAGTTTAGTAATGGTAAATGTTTTAATTGAAATTCCTGGTTAATTCCTAAATTAAAATAAAATTTGTGTATATATGTATACAGTATATATACGTATATATATATATATATATATATATATATATATATATATATATATATATATATATATATATACGTATATATATATATATATATATATATATATATATATATATATATATATACGTATATATATATATATATCTACGTATATATATATATATATATACGTATATATATATATATATATATATATATATATATAGTGTACATTCATCTAAACAAGATATTTTGTTATAATTGGCTGTTGTCAAATAATTTTGATTATAATCATTCGTTATTGTCTTCATTGATTCAGTCCACATGCAGCATGATGTGTTTTTGTAAAGCTTTGTAATGTAAAATCCATGACTATTTAGTCATGTGCTTGCAATTGATCTTTTCTTCCTCACTTCCATTTTAACACTCACATTTTGCATTATTCTTAGTTTGTTTCTTTCTGTTATTGTCTTCTTTCAAAGCCCAAGATTCAGCTGACATTGTACTCTTAATTGATGGATCAGAGAACATGGGAGCTGCCAACTTCGCTATCATCCGTGATTTGGCTTTCACAGTGATCGAAAGGCTTGAAGTGGGCAGGGACATGATCCGCATAGCCCTGGTGGTGTATGGTGCTGAACCCGTGATAGAGTTTGATCTCAGTAACAATTACAACAAAGAGTCAATGCAGAATATTGTGCAAAATCTTAAATTCAGTGGTGGATATGAGTCTAATCTGGGGGCAGCCTTGGAGTTGGTGAATGAGAGCCTGTTGGGCCCAGAGTCAGGAGGCAGGGCAGAGGAGGGAGTGCCACAGGCCTTGGTAGTTATCAGTGCTGGGCAGTCCACTGATGATGTCAGTGAGGGTGAGAGAGCACTAAAGCAGGCCAGAGTATTAATCTTTGGTGTTGCATTGGGTGATTCAGCTAGTGCCCAGCTGCAGGCTATCGCAAGCGATGGAAGCTTTGTTCTTTCTGCCCCTGATGTCAGATCACTGGCAGATATGGGTGATCAGCTACTTCCATATATTAATGGGGTGGTCCGACGCGCCATTGTGATACACACTGAGATCACAGGTATGTCATTATTCTAAGGGGGATTTCAAATAATGGCAATAAATAATCATTTATATTTTGGGAATTTTTTTGCAACAAAATACATTTAACAGAAACAATAATGTTTTTATTATTTTAACACAGCCATTCCTGTTTAAAAAGCAGTCACATTTTGTGATGCAGAATTAAATTTGCATTCATTAAAAATTTAAAATAAAAACAAATTTCACATTATATAATTTTACAATTGAGTACAGTCTTTTCATATCAGTCACTTTCAGTATTTTCCTATTTCATACATATACTCTGAAACCCCTAAATTATTTGAATGTTATTTGTGTCATAAGAGATAAAATGCTGTGAAATCAGTGTTTTGGAAGACAAACAGATTTATGCAAACCTTAATTTGTCCACTTATAGATCATTTAAAAGGGAACTGAAATTGTAACTTTGGCAATAATATGAATAGTGAGTATTTCTTTGTATATAATAACTACACTTGTGGGGAAAAAATAACATTCTTGCATTTTTTCATTTCAGAATTACCTGTTTCGGAAAGAGACATAATATTTCTCATTGACAGCAGTGTGGGCCCCACAATAGTCAATGCAATTCGTGAATTCATCAAAAATTTTATTGACACAGTGCCAATTGGGCCTGATCAGGTTCAAATTGGAGTGACTATGTTTTCAAACACACCAAGACTTGAAATTGACTTGAATTCACACAGCTCAAAGGAATCCCTAATCTCTGCCCTTTCCCGAATTAAACCTAAACAATCAGCTGAGGTCAACATTGGTGCCGCTCTCGACTTTGTAAGAATCAACATGCTTATACCGGAAAAAGGAAGCCGCATTCAGAAAGGTGTGCCCCAGCTTCTGTTGCTGATCTCAAGCAAAAAGTCCAAAGACAGTGTCCAGCAACCAGCTGAAGCCTTGAAACAAATGGGTGTCTTGACTATAGCTGCTGGCTCTCGGGCTGCCGAAGAAGCCGAACTTCAGCAGATAGCTATTGATAAAAACCTTGTCTTCATGTTTAAGGACTTCCGTCTGTTACAACGCAATCCCAAACGGGTTGCGTCTGCACTATCAACACTTTCAGGTTTTGTTTTGCCAACTGAGAACACAGGTAATTTTTTATATATACATATAAATATTTTACATATACATATACATATACATTTTATATATCTAACTAACATGTGTAACATTTATATATCTAACTAACATGTGTAACATGATATGTACATGTGATATTTTTTGTTTTTCATACATTTCTAGAATTGTGAGTGTAATTTTCTAGACAAATGAGTGTAGATTAAAGAGAGAAATATATATATATATATATATATATATATATATATATATATATATATATATATATATATATATCTTTTGAAATATCACATCTAATTCTAATTAGAATTTATTTTCACACAGAAACAAACGTAACCACCATAGAGGTCCCACGTATAATTAGGGACATTGTATTCATGGTTGATGGATCTAACTATGTTGGAAATGCAAATCTGCCTGCTGTACGAGACTTCATCCTCAGAATTGTTAACCAGCTGGATGTTCGACCTGAAAGAGTGCGCATTGGCCTGATCCAGTTTGCTGAGGGACAAAGGACAGAGTTCTATCTAAATTCTCATAACAACAAACAAGACGTGCTTGATAACATTGCTAAGTTAAGATTAATTGGAGGAAATGCAGTGAATACGGGGGCAGCCCTTCGTTATGCTCTAGAAAACCATTTTCAAGAATCAGCTGGCTCTCGAAGGAGAGAAGGAGTCCAGCAGGTCTTGGTAATTATCACTGGTGGTCCATCTCAAGATGAGGTCAGCAGCATTGCAGACCGAGTAGCACTGTCTGGAGTTTTGTCCTTTGCTGTTGGAGTTAGCCAAGTGGATGAGAGTGAACTGAAGAAAATTGCTTTTGTTGAAACCCTTGCATACTATGAAAACAACTTTGCAGATTTGCCAACGGTTGCTGAAAAAATAATGACACCACTCATCACTGTAATTGGAGAGCCTGGTAAGTTACAGCTTTGGTTGAGAAATATTTTATGAGACCTGAAAATATGCTGCAAATTTTGTTTTTTGATTCTTTTTTCTATTTAACAGTTACGGCTACTCGAAGTATTGATCAAGATGAAAGGGATGTTGCATTTTTGATTGATGGTTCTGATGCTGTTAGAGGAGATTTTGCATACATTCGTAACTTCCTAATCAAAGTGATTGAGCCCCTTGATGTTTCTGTTGATAAAGTAAGAATTGCTGTTGTCCAACACAGTGAGAAACCAACTACTAATTTCTATCTAAACACCTATAAAACAAAAGATGAAGTCTTGAGAGCTCTAAGTCAGCTTAGCCCAGCTGGTGGCAGAAGTCTGAATACTGGAGCTGCATTAACATACATGAAAGACAAAATTTTATCGCCAAATTCTGGGGGCAGGGCAGCCCAAAATGTTCCCCAGTTTCTAATTTTTTTGACTGGTGGAAAATCAAGGGATAGCGTAAAGGAACCTGCCGGTGCCTTAAAGACTGAAGGAGTGGTACCATTTGGTATTGGGGTGAGAAATGCAGATTCCAAACAGATTGCAGCTATTTCTCACAATCCATCATTTGCCTTCAATGTGAAAGAATTCAGCCAGCTTAACACTGTCGAGCAAAGACTGAATAGCTATGTTAGTCTACCAAAGACACAACTAGACGTTATTCTTGAGCAAGGTAAGGAAAATGTATTTTTCTGTTTTCTGTTCAACTGTCTTTTAGTTTAATCCAGTAAAACTGCACATCATAATAGAAAATGTCACCAGAAAAAAAATATTCTTATCAATTATTTCTATGCAGTTTGAACGTTTGGAAAAGAAAACTGTTTTGTTGTTTAATACAGTAGCAATACAGTAGCTACCTTTCATGGGTTACTTATTTATAATTTCAATGCATATTCAAGAAAAAATATTTTGTAAATTCTATGAGTTCTGTAACACAAGGATGGGGATGAGCAAACATTAATGCCGCACTGCATCTGATGTGGATTTCCTTTTTTGGAAGTAAACCGTGTCAGAGTGTTCTTCAGTTATTTTATTAAATCATGAAGGTGATGAAATAACAAGCCCTGCAATCTTTGAGCATCAATGACAATGTTGCTATCATATTATGGCTGGTTTCATCTGCAAACTCCTAATCTTACACAGTTTTCACAACTGCAGCCCAACATAGCCAAATTTAACTCATTGTTCAGTATGCTGTCTTTATATCTTGTATGTTTGTGTTGATAGTTAGTCCTGTCTGTCCTGATTAGGGAAAAAGGAAAACATATAAAAGATTAGGAATGATGGCAAGCAGGCATTAATGCAATTTCCTGCATCTGTGACCCTGCTACATTAGTTGGGGTGACTTGCACTTCATCTGCATTGATTGTTGGTAGAGGAACGTACACATGTGGATCTTGAGGGATCTGGCTGTGTTGATGAAACTTCCTGTCTGTAAGCTCTGAGGTGATTACACATGCTGTTGCTAAGCTTAGATTAGATTGGCCTGATGAAAAGGTTTGTGTTGTCTGCTCCAAGCTTGGCTGCTACATAACCTTCCACCTTCATGCAGATATCTCCTATTTTGCCCAGATCTCCACACTAAAATGAAGAATGGAATAATCCTGCTAAACAAATCTGTCACTGCTATTGTGGGCTTCGATAAACATGGGTGTGCGGCGATGCCTAGGGATGGAGATGCTTATGAGCTATCTCTCCTCTTCATTGGCTGCATGGAGAAAGTCTGCACTCCCATTGCAGCCCTGTTGGGCCATGTTTGCTGTTATAGGAAAATTTTACATGGCCGCAGGTCAAGCCAGTGCTCATCAATGAGATCTAAACTCGGACAAGCTATAGATAGACAGCACTATGTCCAAAGACAGTTGCTGGACACTGTCTTTGGACTTTTTGCTCCATGCCCCAAAGTAGACAGCACATGCCATCAGCCATTCTATGGCTGCATTGATTGCCACACAGTTGCTTTCAATGCTTTCTTTTTGCCCTCTCCAAGGGCTTGTTCTTCCCCCATCACAGCATGGAGCTAGGGCTATCAACCAGTAGTCACCGGCTCCAGAAAGTCCTTTAGGGTCATCTCCATGGCTGCTTACCTTGCTGTTTCAGGGCACCAGGTGGGTTGAGAAGAGCAAGTGGCTAACACATCTGCTAGACCAACTGGCACCCTGGAAGCTTCTGCCAGGTTTGTCATAGTGGGTTCTGGATACTGTGGGAAAAGGCTAGAAAATCCATTTTGCCTCCTATCCTGTATTCAGGTTGTGCTGCCCACTGTTTTGGCACAGACCAAACTTTATTCCTCCAGGAGGAACTTCTTTTGCATCTGAGAAAGGGGCTATAGAGCATATTCCCCTCACAGATGAAACATTATTCTGTAACATACAATTTTTGAGATGTTAACCCTCAAGTTCATTGCATCACAAATCAGGTCTATGGACTGAAGGATGCCTATGTATACATAGGTGTCTTGCCAGAGCACAGGAAACTCTCCAGGATTGCTTTCGGGCGTGAAGCATACCGGTGATGGCTTCTCCTTTTTGGCCTAGTCTTATTGCTCACTCTTACAAAGTTCTCGGAGGCTGCTCTCACATAAGTGCACCCCAGGATATCCATGTACTCAATTATCCAGACAATTGACTCATCTTGGCTCAGTCAAGGGACATTGAGCATTAAGATACATTGAGGTGCTTGACCACATAAGGCCTCAGGCTTAACCCAAGGAAGTGTGTGCTTTCTTCCTCAAGAACTACATTCTTGGGGTTAGTGTGGTATTCATCCATGATGCTATCATGTCTATCTTCTGCTTGGGGACGGATTCCACCGCTTGGCTCATGGAGGGAGTAGCCGAAGCTAATACTTTTAGTATGCTACATCTCTGGCTCAGCAAGCAGAGGCTTTTACCCCTGCAGACCTTCTTTTCAGGTTCACAAGGGTTACACTTCAGGAGCTATGTACCCTTTTTATGTAGACCTACCCGGTATCTCACCTTGGGTCTACTCTTGGGGCGTGCCATACTCACAAGACTCTTTCAACAAATGCCTCCGTCTTGAGTTGAGGATTGAGATTTTTTCAGAGATGTTAGTGTTTTACTAAATACTGTAGTAGCACAATACATATATACATATTTATATATACATATATTTATGGCATTTCACTTGTTGGAGATGTTTTCTCTAATAGGATTTGTCACATAAATAATACCAACATGATCAAATCTGTATCATCTTTTTAACTCACTATCATTATTAAATAATTTAGCCAATACATTTCTTCTTCCTCTTCATCTGTTGGCCATTTCATCCTCTATCAAAGAAATTCTTAAGCCTCATAAATTGCTTCTTTCTTCTCCTAATAATTTTGATCTTAAGAGCTCTTTTAAGGGTTAAGATGCGTTACGAATAACTTCTATCTTTACTCTTAAATTTTAAAAGGAAACTCCCAAATTTGTAAGAATGCCTCGTTCTAAGAATTTTCATCAATATGGGCCCAGATTTCTTTCTCTGAGATTTTTACAATTACACCTCACCGACTCAACATAGGGAGCCCTCACCCGAGTATTGACCTTCCCTGTACAGTTCTACAGTTGATATTTATATGCAACATCTAAGCTACGTTGTTCACGAAGTATCATCAGCCCACTGTGTTACTGAGCAATGTATTTCTGCTTTCCATTCTGTTTATTAACATTTGTTTCTGTTTCCTGTTTCCCATTTTTTGTCTTTTCCCTTTTTGGATTTGGTTGTTAACACTGAAGGCCTTTTTAGATTGTGACCTGTGCCTGCATTTCTGTCCTTGATTCTGCTTAAATGTTTGGATTTTCTTTTCCCATTTATTTACTATTTAACAAGAGTTGGTCTGCAAATGGATCCTGTCTTTCAATCGTTACAGCGATTTACACTCCAGACAGCATGATCGAGAAGCTGGCTTCCAGCTAAGGCAGGGCAGAGGCCTGAGGAATGGCATCTCCAGGTGGGGATATGCATATGGAAATTTTTGGCCAGGTGGAAGTGGCTTTGTTCACCTCTGAGGAGTTAATCCACTGTCTCCTGTGGCTTTCTCTTTTCACTGGTCCATCTGGGGCTAGATGTTATAATGCAAATGTAGCCAAAGTTCAGTCTGTATGCTTTCTGATGATAGCTCTGCTCACAGGGGTCCTAACTAGGGTAATCCAAATGGTTCACCTGTGTCTGGCTTGCAGACCAAATTTCCCTTCTGGACTGTGCTCCTTGGCAGATTCCCTTCAGTAGGTACATCCTCTATCAGGCACAGAGGGTGATTCTTCACTCCCACCTCAATATTTGGAGCCCTTTGGTCTGAGCAGACCAGCTCCTATACTCCATTCTCGCAACTGAGGTTGCGGAGAATATGTTGAACATTTGCCTTTAGTGTGCCTTGGCCTCTATGGATTTAGGCTTACTCCACTAGGTGTATCTCCTTGTACAGCACTCTGGCTAGGGGTGTGCCCCTCCTGGATAGTTGTGCTGTGTCGAGTTAGTCCTCTCTGCACAACCATATCAGGTTCTATAACCTGGAGCTGGACCTCACTTTTGGGCTAGTGGCTCCCAGCTCACTCATTCACTTTCATGACCTCTGTGACAGACATCTTCCTGTCTGTGGTGGTGTTGGTATGTGGAGCATGATCATGTGGAGCATGATTTCTTTGTGTTTTTTTGTTTGTGGTGGACTCCCCTCTACTTCTAAATCTTGGATGTTTGCTCTACAGACTAAATTGTAAGTCAGTGGATTCCTAAACATTGTTTCTTTTTCATCAACAGAGGCACTCAAACTCTGCTTTCCTCAATAGCCTTGAGTTGCACTGCATATTTATAAACTCCAGGGTCTCCAAGTTTTTGGTGTCATCTATAAGGAGTTTTACCTACACATCATTTATGTTGGTTCCAAGTTCTCCTTCAACTGTCCAAAATCCATATAGGGGAATTGTGGATGAAATCTACCTTGCACCTGGGATTATTATGATTGGCTTGAAATGGCTTACTATGATTGGGTAGAGCAGATACTGAATATAAATGAATGATTTTTTTTATATATAAATAAATTTGAATAATGAATAAATTAATCTTTTGCATAAGTCTAAACACACAGAAATTGATTTAATATGTGTATCAGTTTGTGAAGAGAGGTTAAAAACAAGTGTAGGACAACATAGCAAGCTGTGACTGTGGTTCAGTACAGCAAATAAGTAAAGGCTCATTTCTAGGGCCAGTTGTACACACTCATCAAAGCAAGTCCCCAAAAAACAAAAACTGGAGCAGATTTTTTCTCAGATTTTTATTCTGGTAACTGGTTAGAGATCTCCGAATTATGTTAGTGGTCTATCAGCAGCAGCAGCACAAAATTATTGAATACTGTGAGTTAAATATCGTGTCTCTCAGCACTGGAAAGCATAACATTACATTACTTAATTCAACATTACATTACATTATTCAATGACAATCTTACCCACATGCAGTCTACATGTGCTACTAGCACATCACACTTCATTTTAACTTCCAAATAGACAGCCTTGTCAATGAAACAGGAAAGAGAACAATACTGAAATTAGAGTGCAGCTCAAGAAAGACATGACAAGACAATTGTGCAATATATAAACTGTCCTTTTTTCCTGTTCATTCATTAGCATCACTGCCAAACAATTTTCTATGAAATTACAGGTTTCACAACCATATAAGTTAACCAACAGTTAACAATGAATAGAAAGCATGATTGTTTTCTTTCAACTGATGGAAATGTTGTGGATTAAATTGTTTGATAAAATGGAACTGTAAAATGCTGCATATAATGCTTCAGAAACATGTCTAGTGTGAATTGACTTACTTTTTTTTTCTTTTACAGAATTTTTCTTTTATGCTGGAAAAAAGGATGTTGTTTTTTTAATTGATGGTTCTGACAGCACTAAGGAAAGTTTCTCAAGTATACAAAAGTTTATCTTGCTTTTGGCAGAAAGGTTAAACTTGGGGCAGAACAGAGATCAAATTTCTGTGGTCCAGTACAGTGAAAATGCAACTGTTGATTTCTTTTTAAACACACATTTCTCAAGGCAAGATAAAATTATTGACAGTATCAAACACCTGCACCACAAAGGTGGAGAGCTACCTTACACTGGGGCAGCTTTACAATATGTAAAGGATCATGTCTTTTCAGTCCGCTCAGGGAGCAGATATTTAGATGGTGTACCACAGATTTTGATTCTGCTAAGTGCAGGAAGGTCTAGAGATGATGTTAGAGGCCCAGTTAAAGATCTGAAGGAACTTGGAGTCTTTCCATTAAGTATCGGTACACCAAATGCAGACACTCTTGAACTACAAACAATATCTTATCAACCAAATTATTTTTTTACTGTCCCCTTTGATAACCTTTTCAAAATCAAGGAGGATGTTTTGTTGTTAATAAAAGAAATCTCAAACAAAAAAGTGACAAACAGCATTCCTTCAGTTTTTGGTAAGATGGTGTATAAATATTTATTTCATTTAAATATTTCTACATTACTTTGCAATTGCTTATAATGTGAGACCAAATATTTTGCCACTCCTTACCCTAGAATCTATAAAAAGGGATGTTGTATTTCTTGTGGATGGATCTGATGACGCTAAAAATGGCTTTGAGGCAATCCGTGCCTTTGTCCAAAAGATTATTGAAAATCTCAATGTAGGTGAAACTGGTGACAGGGTTGCCCTAGTCCAGTACAGTCGAGATGCCACAGCCAATTTTTATCTCAACTCATATTTAACCAGGAATGAAGTGCAGAATTCAATACGATTTGTTAAACACAAAGCAGGAAGGCCACTGAATAGTGGTGCCGCACTCCAGTTTATTAAAGATTATATATTCACGCCATCTTCTGGAGGCAGACCCTTTGAAGGAACACGTCAAATACTGAATATATTTTCTGGTGGACGATCAAATGATGATATCAGAGGTGCTTCTCAAGTATTAAGAGACAATAAAATAACAGTCTTTACCTTTGGAACAAAAAATGCTGATGCTTTGGAGTTACAGACAATGTCCACTTTACCAGCATATGCCTTTTCAATCCAAGACTTTAACTTAATTGACAGCATTTATGAAGAAGTTGCCTCTATTATTGGTGTTGAAGAAAGTTCAGCGAAGTTTACAACATATGAGGGTAAGAACTATATATGTTCTATATTTGTGTTTTTAGGCATCTGCTTATTTCGCATCTGCCCTGAAGTGCTCCATCTTAGTTCCTTATTTGGGAGTAAAAAAAAAAAGTGTGAGTTTAAGTGACTCTCCCTATAAACCTCCAGTGCACTAAAGATTGGTGTGGTATTGATTTACAACATTACCCATTCACTCACATATACAGTACACATATACACATATGTTGTCGCTAATTTTTATAATTTAGAATAGCCAACAAAATCTGAAAAGAAACTTACATAAGTCTGAGATGTAAAAATCTGTGTATATGTATGTGTGCATGGTAGCCTGTAATGGTGTATTTTAGTCTCACGCCCTCACTCTGACAATGAATGAAATGAAAGAGAGTGAACGAGTGAGTGAGTATGTGAGTGGGTGAGTGAATGAGTGAGTAAGTGAGTGTATATGTACATTGTAATGTAACTTTTTTTTTCTTACATTTTTTCTTCTTTTGTTTTCAATTCCTCAGAAAATCAATTTCAAAGTAAACATCTGAAAAGAGATATTGCTTTTCTTGTGGATGGCTCAGACAATACTAGAGGAAGATTTGAAGCATTACGAGTTTTTTTGTACAATATTATTGCAAATCTCTCAATTGGAGAAAATGAGAACAGAGTTGCAGTAATTCAGTATAGCAATGTGGCAGTTGCAAATTTTCACCTCAATTCATTTCTGAGAAAGAAAGATGTATTAAATGCTGTTAAGGGTCTTACACATAAAGGGGGAAGGCCCCTTAAAACAGGCTCTGCTCTTTGGTATGTTAATAATAATATATTTGCGGCAAATTCTGGAAGTAGAAAGCATGAAGGGGTCCCTCAAATACTAATACTCGTGTCTGGGGGAAAATCAAAAGACAACATTAATGATCCAATTACTGCACTCAACCAAGGAGGAGTCTCAATAATTGGAATAAGCACACAAAACTCAGATGCTAAGGAGTTACAAAAAATTTCAGCTGAAATAAAATCGTTCTTTGTGGATGACTATCATCAACTAACAAATATTGAAGAAAAAGTGTTAGAAGCAGTTAAAAAAGATTTTACAAAAGGCACAACAAAAAATGAATCTCTCATAGGTGAGTCATTTCTTTGAAAAAAAAATATTAAATTATTTAAATTATGTAGCATAAAGCAAAAGTTACAAAAACATAAGACAGTTGAACTGTTGTTAATTTTTTTTAATTGTTTAGGCAAAACACATGAAAGGCGTGATATAACAATTCTACTGGACGGTTCAGATGGCACTAGGAATTCTTTCCCAGCAATGCGTAATTTCGTTCAAAGCATTGTGGAGAGATTAAGTGTGTCAGAAGAGAGAGACCATATATCTGTAGTCCAATTTAGCAGAGATACAGAGGTGCATTTCTATCTCAACACATACAAAACAAAGGAGAGCATTCTAAACACCGTTAGAGATCTGAGGCACAAAGGAGGAACACCCCTGAACACAGGAATGGCTCTCCAGTATGTAAAAGACAATGTTTTCACTGCCTCTTCTGGAAGCAGACGATTGCAGGGTGTTCCTCAGGTATTAATTTTGTTAAGTGGAGGGCAGTCGTTCGATAATGTTGACGCGCCAGCCTCTTCCTTGAAAGAGCTTGGAGTCTCGATCTTTTCTGTGGGAGCAGGAGGCTCAGATAGCAATGAATTGCGGAAGATCTCAAATGATCCTGGTTCCAACCTCTATGTGGCAGACTTCACTTACCTGCCCAATGTACAAGAGCAGCTTGTCTCCATGATTAACACTGCACCTATGGGAACAACAAGTATCTCTCCAAGAAAAATAGGTAAGATGATCATTCTCATACAGCATCGTTCTTGCCGCAAATTTAGTCTAACTGTTACTAGAGATGTACACTTGTCAGTAAAATGTGCCTAGCAAATGTCAGGCTGTTCCTTAGCACAAGAGGTCTTTTATGACCTTCTTTACAATCTTCTGTATTTTTCATCCTTCATTATCCCTAGCTGAGGCTCATGTACAAAGGAGAGATGTTGTTTTCTTGCTGGATGGGTCAGACGGCAATAGAAATGGGTTCCCGGCAATGATAGACTTTGTTCAACGAGTGGTAGAGAGGTTGAATGTCGCAAAGAACAAAGACCATGTTTCTGTAGTCCAGTTCAGCAGAGACGCTGATGTCCATTTCTATCTTAAGACATACACAACAAAGGAGGACGTTCTTGGCACAGTCAGAGCTTTGAAGTACAAAGGAGGAAGAGCCCGAAACATAGGGGCAGCACTACAGTATGTCAGAAACAACATATTTACTGCCTCCTCGGGTAGCAGACAACTGGAGGGTGTACCACAGATGCTGATCCTATTGAGTGCCGGAAGGTCGTTGGACAATGTTGATGTCCCAGCATCGGCACTGAAGGATATGGGAGTCTTGATTTTTGGAATAGGATCAAGGGATTCTGATAGCAACGAACTTCAAAGAATTTCATTTGATCCCAGTTTTGCTCTGACTGTGTCAGATTTCACCGAACTACCAAACGTGGAAGAGCAACTTCTGACTTCTGTAGATGCTGTGACAGTTCCAGTGACGAAACCCTCACCACCATCTCTTGGTATGACCGTCTGAAAGTGATAGATTCATTTGATTAACAAGAATGTGCCTTTCATTAAATTGTGTGTCTTCGTCACAAACAGAACTGACATTAGAAATATTGATGATTTATTCGCTATGATTTGGCCAATTATTATAAAAATATTTCAATGGGGTTTTTTTTTCAAACCACTGAATTTTACCAAAACGTCTTGGTGTTAATGGATTTGTTTCTTTCTTAGTTGATTATGAGCTTCCCAGAAAAGATGTTGTCTTTCTGCTGGAGGGTTCAGATGGGTCTAGGACTGGATTCCCTGCCATGCTTGACTTTGTGCAAAGTCTAGTGGAAAATTTTAATTTTGAGGACAGCATGGACCATGTTTCAGTGGTGCAGTACAGTACTAATACTGAGGTGCATTTCTATCTGAATACCTATTCAGCAAAAGATGAAATCCTCAATGCCATCAGCACTGTAAAGCACAAAGGCGGGAGACATGTCAACACAGGGTCAGCTCTCCAATATGTGAGAGAAAATGTCTTCACTGCCTCTGCTGGCAGTAGACATCAACAGGGTGTGCAAAATATTCTCATTCTACTAAGGGGATCAAGGTCAACAGATAATGTTGATCAACCGGCCTCTGCCCTGAAAGAGAGTGGAGTCTTAATTTTCGCTGTTGGCCCTAGGAATTTGAGCAGTGAAATTCAGAGAATTGCAAATGGGCCGTCCTATGCTCAGACTGTTTCTGAGCTCTCTGACCTAGCCAGTGTCCAGCAGCAATTTTACACCACATTCAGCAGTGTACTTCTAGATGTAACACCAGTGAAACCTGCTGTGATAGGTAAGGTATATTTTTAAAGAACAGTGATCAAATTGAGAGAACAAACTGTTTTGGAATTCCATTATACCGATTGATTGATTGATTGATTGATTGATTGATTGATTGATTGATTGATTGATTGATTGATTGATTGATTGATTGATTGATTGATTGATTGATCATGCATATACAGTACTCATTTTACAGATAATATTCCATGGTTTTAAATCATTTTAGGCCATTTTCTGATTATTGCTGTTACTTTTTACAAAGTTTCTGTCAGTCATGGCCTAGATGACAGAGGCCATCTGTACAATTCTAGCAAAAATTTACTTGTGTAGTTACGAGTGTTGTCACGTCTTAGTTACTTTGCAGGGTCACCACTGTGCTACTGCCAAATTGGGTAAAAAAAAAAAAAAAAAAGACAAAACAAATAATGCAAGTAGTGTACAATAGAGACAATGAATGGGAGAGAGGTTACTTCATAAATTGTCAGTGGAAGGTTATATGACATTATTTTTATATGCCTATAATTTACATTCTGTAGTTGATCAAGGATTTGAACGGAGAGATGTCGTATTCCTCCTGGACGGTTCAGATGGCACTAGGAATTCTTTCCCAGCAATGCGTGATTTCGTTCAAAACATTGTGGAGAGAATAAAAGTGTCAGAGGACAGAGACCATGTTTCTGTAGTCCAATTCAGCAGAGCTCCAGAAGTATATTTCTATCTAAACTCATACACAACAAAGGAGAGCATTCTAAACACCGTTAGAGATCTGAGGCACAAAGGAGGAACAGCCCTGAACACAGGAATGGCTCTCCAGTATGTAAAAGACAATGTTTTCACTGCCTCTTCTGGAAGCAGACGATTGCAGGGTGTTCCTCAGGTATTAATTTTGTTAAGTGGAGGGCAGTCGTTCGATAATGTTGACGCGCCAGCCTCTTCCTTGAAAGAGCTTGGAGTCTCGATCTTTTCTGTGGGAGCAGGAGGCTCAGATAGCAATGAATTGCGGAAGATCTCAAATGATCCTGGTTCCAACCTCTATGTGGCAGACTTCACTTACCTGCCCAATGTACAAGAGCAGCTTGTCTCCATGATTAACACTGCACCTATGGGAACAACAAGTATCTCTCCAAGAAAAATAGGTAAGATGATCATTCTCATACAGCATCGTTCTTGCCGCAAATTTAGTCTAACTGTTACTAGAGATGTACACTTGTCAGTAAAATGTGCCTAGCAAATGTCAGGCTGTTCCTTAGCACAAGAGGTCTTTTATGACCTTCTTTACAATCTTCTGTATTTTTCATCCTTCATTATCCCTAGCTGAGGCTCATGTACAAAGGAGAGATGTTGTTTTCTTGCTGGATGGGTCAGACGGCAATAGAAATGGGTTCCCGGCAATGATAGACTTTGTTCAACGAGTGGTAGAGAGGTTGAATGTCGCAAAGAACAAAGACCATGTTTCTGTAGTCCAGTTCAGCAGAGACGCTGATGTCCATTTCTATCTTAAGACATACACAACAAAGGAGGACGTTCTTGGCACAGTCAGAGCTTTGAAGTACAAAGGAGGAAGAGCCCGAAACATAGGGGCAGCACTACAGTATGTCAGAAACAACATATTTACTGCCTCCTCGGGTAGCAGACAACTGGAGGGTGTACCACAGATGCTGATCCTATTGAGTGCCGGAAGGTCGTTGGACAATGTTGATGTCCCAGCATCGGCACTGAAGGATATGGGAGTCTTGATTTTTGGAATAGGATCAAGGGATTCTGATAGCAACGAACTTCAAAGAATTTCATTTGATCCCAGTTTTGCTCTGACTGTGTCAGATTTCACCGAACTACCAAACGTGGAAGAGCAACTTCTGACTTCTGTAGATGCTGTGACAGTTCCAGTGACGAAACCCTCACCACCATCTCTTGGTATGACCGTCTGAAAGTGATAGATTCATTTGATTAACAAGAATGTGCCTTTCATTAAATTGTGTGTCTTCGTCACAAACAGAACTGACATTAGAAATATTGATGATTTATTCGCTATGATTTGGCCAATTATTATAAAAATATTTCAATGGGGTTTTTTTTTCAAACCACTGAATTTTACCAAAACGTCTTGGTGTTAATGGATTTGTTTCTTTCTTAGTTGATTATGAGCTTCCCAGAAAAGATGTTGTCTTTCTGCTGGAGGGTTCAGATGGGTCTAGGACTGGATTCCCTGCCATGCTTGACTTTGTGCAAAGTCTAGTGGAAAATTTTAATTTTGAGGACAGCATGGACCATGTTTCAGTGGTGCAGTACAGTACTAATACTGAGGTGCATTTCTATCTGAATACCTATTCAGCAAAAGATGAAATCCTCAATGCCATCAGCACTGTAAAGCACAAAGGCGGGAGACATGTCAACACAGGGTCAGCTCTCCAATATGTGAGAGAAAATGTCTTCACTGCCTCTGCTGGCAGTAGACATCAACAGGGTGTGCAAAATATTCTCATTCTACTAAGGGGATCAAGGTCAACAGATAATGTTGATCAACCGGCCTCTGCCCTGAAAGAGAGTGGAGTCTTAATTTTCGCTGTTGGCCCTAGGAATTTGAGCAGTGAAATTCAGAGAATTGCAAATGGGCCGTCCTATGCTCAGACTGTTTCTGAGCTCTCTGACCTAGCCAGTGTCCAGCAGCAATTTTACACCACATTCAGCAGTGTACTTCTAGATGTAACACCAGTGAAACCTGCTGTGATAGGTAAGGTATATTTTTAAAGAACAGTGATCAAATTGAGAGAACAAACTGTTTTGGAATTCCATTATACCGATTGATTGATTGATTGATTGATTGATTGATTGATTGATTGATTGATTGATCATGCATATACAGTACTCATTTTACAGATAATATTCCATGGTTTTAAATCATTTTAGGCCATTTTCTGATTATTGCTGTTACTTTTTACAAAGTTTCTGTCAGTCATGGCCTAGATGACAGAGGCCATCTGTACAATTCTAGCAAAAATTTACTTGTGTAGTTACGAGTGTTGTCACGTCTTAGTTACTTTGCACGGTCACCACTGTGCTACTGCCAAATTGGGTAAAAAAAAAAAAAAAAAAAAGACAAAACAAATAATGCAAGTAGTGTACAATAGAGACAATGAATGGGAGAGAGGTTACTTCATAAATTGTCAGTGGAAGGTTATATGACATTATTTTTATATGCCTATAATTTACATTCTGTAGTTGATCAAGGATTTGAACGGAGAGATGTCGTATTCCTCCTGGACGGTTCAGATGGCACTAGGAATTCTTTCCCAGCAATGCGTGATTTCGTTCAAAACATTGTGGAGAGATTAAAAGTGTCAGAGGACAGAGATCATGTTTCTGTAGTCCAATTCAGCAGAGCTCCAGAAGTATATTTCTATCTAAACTCATACACAACAAAGGAGAGCATTCTAAACACCGTTAGAGATCTGAGGCACAAAGGAGGAACAGCCCTGAACACAGGAATGGCTCTCCAGTATGTAAAAGACAATGTTTTCACTGCCTCTTCTGGAAGCAGACGATTGCAGGGTGTTCCTCAGGTATTAATTTTGTTAAGTGGAGGGCAGTCGTTCGATAATGTTGACGCGCCAGCCTCTTCCTTGAAAGAGCTTGGAGTCTCGATCTTTTCTGTGGGAGCAGGAGGCTCAGATAGCAATGAATTGCGGAAGATCTCAAATGATCCTGGTTCCAACCTCTATGTGGCAGACTTCACTTACCTGCCCAATGTACAAGAGCAGCTTGTCTCCATGATTAACACTGCACCTATGGGAACAACAAGTATCTCTCCAAGAAAAATAGGTAAGATGATCATTCTCATACAGCATCGTTCTTGCCGCAAATTTAGTCTAACTGTTACTAGAGATGTACACTTGTCAGTAAAATGTGCCTAGCAAATGTCAGGCTGTTCCTTAGCACAAGAGGTCTTTTATGACCTTCTTTACAATCTTCTGTATTTTTCATCCTTCATTATCCCTAGCTGAGGCTCATGTACAAAGGAGAGATGTTGTTTTCTTGCTGGATGGGTCAGACGGCAATAGAAATGGGTTCCCGGCAATGATAGACTTTGTTCAACGAGTGGTAGAGAGGTTGAATGTCGCAAAGAACAAAGACCATGTTTCTGTAGTCCAGTTCAGCAGAGACGCTGATGTCCATTTCTATCTTAAGACATACACAACAAAGGAGGACGTTCTTGGCACAGTCAGAGCTTTGAAGTACAAAGGAGGAAGAGCCCGAAACATAGGGGCAGCACTACAGTATGTCAGAAACAACATATTTACTGCCTCCTCGGGTAGCAGACAACTGGAGGGTGTACCACAGATGCTGATCCTATTGAGTGCCGGAAGGTCGTTGGACAATGTTGATGTCCCAGCATCGGCACTGAAGGATATGGGAGTCTTGATTTTTGGAATAGGATCAAGGGATTCTGATAGCAACGAACTTCAAAGAATTTCATTTGATCCCAGTTTTGCTCTGACTGTGTCAGATTTCACCGAACTACCAAACGTGGAAGAGCAACTTCTGACTTCTGTAGATGCTGTGACAGTTCCAGTGACGAAACCCTCACCACCATCTCTTGGTATGACCGTCTGAAAGTGATAGATTCATTTGATTAACAAGAATGTGCCTTTCATTAAGTTGTGTGTCTTCGTCACAAACAGAACTGACATTAGAAATATTGATGATTTATTCGCTATGATTTGGCCAATTATTATAAAAATATTTCAATGGGGTTTTTTTTTCAAACCACTGAATTTTACCAAAACGTCTTGGTGTTAATGGATTTGTTTCTTTCTTAGTTGATTATGAGCTTCCCAGAAAAGATGTTGTCTTTCTGCTGGAGGGTTCAGATGGGTCTAGGACTGGATTCCCTGCCATGCTTGACTTTGTGCAAAGTCTAGTGGAAAATTTTAATTTTGAGGACAGCATGGACCATGTTTCAGTGGTGCAGTACAGTACTAATACTGAGGTGCATTTCTATCTGAATACCTATTCAGCAAAAGATGAAATCCTCAATGCCATCAGCACTGTAAAGCACAAAGGCGGGAGACATGTCAACACAGGGTCAGCTCTCCAATATGTGAGAGAAAATGTCTTCACTGCCTCTGCTGGCAGTAGACATCAACAGGGTGTGCAAAATATTCTCATTCTACTAAGGGGATCAAGGTCAACAGATAATGTTGATCAACCGGCCTCTGCCCTGAAAGAGAGTGGAGTCTTAATTTTCGCTGTTGGCCCTAGGAATTTGAGCAGTGAAATTCAGAGAATTGCAAATGGGCCGTCCTATGCTCAGACTGTTTCTGAGCTCTCTGACCTAGCCAGTGTCCAGCAGCAATTTTACACCACATTCAGCAGTGTACTTCTAGATGTAACACCAGTGAAACCTGCTGTGATAGGTAAGGTATATTTTTAAAGAACAGTGATCAAATTGAGAGAACAAACTGTTTTGGAATTCCATTATACCGATTGATTGATTGATTGATTGATTGATTGATTGATTGATTGATTGATTGATTGATTGATTGATTGATTGATTGATTGATTGATCATGCATATACAGTACTCATTTTACAGATAATATTCCATGGTTTTAAATCATTTTAGGCCATTTTCTGATTATTGCTGTTACTTTTTACAAAGTTTCTGTCAGTCATGGCCTAGATGACAGAGGCCATCTGTACAATTCTAGCAAAAATTTACTTGTGTAGTTACGAGTGTTGTCACGTCTTAGTTACTTTGCACGGTCACCACTGTGCTACTGCCAAATTGGGTAAAAAAAAAAAAAAAAAAAGACAAAACAAATAATGCAAGTAGTGTACAATAGAGACAATGAATGGGAGAGAGGTTACTTCATAAATTGTCAGTGGAAGGTTATATGACATTATTTTTATATGCCTATAATTTACATTCTGTAGTTGATCAAGGATTTGAACGGAGAGATGTCGTATTCCTCCTGGACGGTTCAGATGGCACTAGGAATTCTTTCCCAGCAATGCGTGATTTCGTTCAAAACATTGTGGAGAGATTAAAAGTGTCAGAGGACAGAGACCATGTTTCTGTAGTCCAATTCAGCAGAGCTCCAGAAGTATATTTCTATCTAAACTCATACACAACAAAGGAGAGCATTCTAAACACCGTTAGAGATCTGAGGCACAAAGGAGGAACAGCCCTGAACACAGGAATGGCTCTCCAGTATGTAAAAGACAATGTTTTCACTGCCTCTTCTGGAAGCAGACGATTGCAGGGTGTTCCTCAGGTATTAATTTTGTTAAGTGGAGGGCAGTCGTTCGATAATGTTGACGCGCCAGCCTCTTCCTTGAAAGAGCTTGGAGTCTCGATCTTTTCTGTGGGAGCAGGAGGCTCAGATAGCAATGAATTGCGGAAGATCTCAAATGATCCTGGTTCCAACCTCTATGTGGCAGACTTCACTTACCTGCCCAATGTACAAGAGCAGCTTGTCTCCATGATTAACACTGCACCTATGGGAACAACAAGTATCTCTCCAAGAAAAATAGGTAAGATGATCATTCTCATACAGCATCGTTCTTGCCGCAAATTTAGTCTAACTGTTACTAGAGATGTACACTTGTCAGTAAAATGTGCCTAGCAAATGTCAGGCTGTTCCTTAGCACAAGAGGTCTTTTATGACCTTCTTTACAATCTTCTGTATTTTTCATCCTTCATTATCCCTAGCTGAGGCTCATGTACAAAGGAGAGATGTTGTTTTCTTGCTGGATGGGTCAGACGGCAATAGAAATGGGTTCCCGGCAATGATAGACTTTGTTCAACGAGTGGTAGAGAGGTTGAATGTCGCAAAGAACAAAGACCATGTTTCTGTAGTCCAGTTCAGCAGAGACGCTGATGTCCATTTCTATCTTAAGACATACACAACAAAGGAGGACGTTCTTGGCACAGTCAGAGCTTTGAAGTACAAAGGAGGAAGAGCCCGAAACATAGGGGCAGCACTACAGTATGTCAGAAACAACATATTTACTGCCTCCTCGGGTAGCAGACAACTGGAGGGTGTACCACAGATGCTGATCCTATTGAGTGCCGGAACGTCGTTGGACAATGTTGATGTCCCAGCATCGGCACTGAAGGATATGGGAGTCTTGATTTTTGGAATAGGATCAAGGGATTCTGATAGCAACGAACTTCAAAGAATTTCATTTGATCCCAGTTTTGCTCTGACTGTGTCAGATTTCACCGAACTACCAAACGTGGAAGAGCAACTTCTGACTTCTGTAGATGCTGTGACAGTTCCAGTGACGAAACCCTCACCACCATCTCTTGGTATGACCGTCTGAAAGTGATAGATTCATTTGATTAACAAGAATGTGCCTTTCATTAAATTGTGTGTCTTCGTCACAAACAGAACTGACATTAGAAATATTGATGATTTATTCGCTATGATTTGGCCAATTATTATAAAAATATTTCAATGGGGTTTTTTTTTTCAAACCACTGAATTTTACCAAAACGTCTTGGTGTTAATGGATTTGTTTCTTTCTTAGTTGATTATGAGCTTCCCAGAAAAGATGTTGTCTTTCTGCTGGAGGGTTCAGATGGGTCTAGGACTGGATTCCCTGGCATGCTTGACTTTGTGCAAAGTCTAGTGGAAAATTTTAATTTTGAGGACAGCATGGACCATGTTTCAGTGGTGCAGTACAGTACTAATACTGAGGTGCATTTCTATCTGAATACCTATTCAGCAAAAGATGAAATCCTCAATGCCATCAGCACTGTAAAGCACAAAGGCGGGAGACATGTCAACACAGGGTCAGCTCTCCAATATGTGAGAGAAAATGTCTTCACTGCCTCTGCTGGCAGTAGACATCAACAGGGTGTGCAAAATATTCTCATTCTACTAAGGGGATCAAGGTCAACAGATAATGTTGATCAACCGGCCTCTGCCCTGAAAGAGAGTGGAGTCTTAATTTTCGCTGTTGGCCCTAGGAATTTGAGCAGTGAAATTCAGAGAATTGCAAATGGGCCGTCCTATGCTCAGACTGTTTCTGAGCTCTCTGACCTAGCCAGTGTCCAGCAGCAATTTTACACCACATTCAGCAGTGTACTTCTAGATGTAACACCAGTGAAACCTGCTGTGATAGGTAAGGTATATTTTTAAAGAACAGTGATCAAATTGAGAGAACAAACTGTTTTGGAGATCCATTATACCGATTGATTGATTGATTGATTGATTGATTGATTGATTGATTGATTGATTGATCATGCATATACAGTACTCATTTTACAGATAATATTCCATGGTTTTAAATCATTTTAGGCCATTTTCTGATTATTGCTGTTACTTTTTACAAAGTTTCTGTCAGTCATGGCCTAGATGACAGAGGCCATCTGTACAATTCTAGCAAAAATTTACTTGTGTAGTTACGAGTGTTGTCACGTCTTAGTTACTTTGCACGGTCACCACTGTGCTACTGCCAAATTGGGTAAAAAAAAAAAAAAAAAAAAGACAAAACAAATAATGCAAGTAGTGTACAATAGAGACAATGAATGGGAGAGAGGTTACTTCATAAATTGTCAGTGGAAGGTTATATGACATTATTTTTATATGCCTATAATTTACATTCTGTAGTTGATCAAGGATTTGAACGGAGAGATGTCGTATTCCTCCTGGACGGTTCAGATGGCACTAGGAATTCTTTCCCAGCAATGCGTGATTTCGTTCAAAACATTGTGGAGAGATTAAAAGTGTCAGAGGACAGAGACCATGTTTCTGTAGTCCAATTCAGCAGAGCTCCAGAAGTATATTTCTATCTAAACTCATACACAACAAAGGAGAGCATTCTAAACACCGTTAGAGATCTGAGGCACAAAGGAGGAACAGCCCTGAACACAGGAATGGCTCTCCAGTATGTAAAAGACAATGTTTTCACTGCCTCTTCTGGAAGCAGACGATTGCAGGGTGTTCCTCAGGTATTAATTTTGTTAAGTGGAGGGCAGTCGTTCGATAATGTTGACGCGCCAGCCTCTTCCTTGAAAGAGCTTGGAGTCTCGATCTTTTCTGTGGGAGCAGGAGGCTCAGATAGCAATGAATTGCGGAAGATCTCAAATGATCCTGGTTCCAACCTCTATGTGGCAGACTTCACTTACCTGCCCAATGTACAAGAGCAGCTTGTCTCCATGATTAACACTGCACCTATGGGAACAACAAGTATCTCTCCAAGAAAAATAGGTAAGATGATCATTCTCATACAGCATCGTTCTTGCCGCAAATTTAGTCTAACTGTTACTAGAGATGTACACTTGTCAGTAAAATGTGCCTAGCAAATGTCAGGCTGTTCCTTAGCACAAGAGGTCTTTTATGACCTTCTTTACAATCTTCTGTATTTTTCATCCTTCATTATCCCTAGCTGAGGCTCATGTACAAAGGAGAGATGTTGTTTTCTTGCTGGATGGGTCAGACGGCAATAGAAATGGGTTCCCGGCAATGATAGACTTTGTTCAACGAGTGGTAGAGAGGTTGAATGTCGCAAAGAACAAAGACCATGTTTCTGTAGTCCAGTTCAGCAGAGACGCTGATGTCCATTTCTATCTTAAGACATACACAACAAAGGAGGACGTTCTTGGCACAGTCAGAGCTTTGAAGTACAAAGGAGGAAGAGCCCGAAACATAGGGGCAGCACTACAGTATGTCAGAAACAACATATTTACTGCCTCCTCGGGTAGCAGACAACTGGAGGGTGTACCACAGATGCTGATCCTATTGAGTGCCGGAAGGTCGTTGGACAATGTTGATGTCCCAGCATCGGCACTGAAGGATATGGGAGTCTTGATTTTTGGAATAGGATCAAGGGATTCTGATAGCAACGAACTTCAAAGAATTTCATTTGATCCCAGTTTTGCTCTGACTGTGTCAGATTTCACCGAACTACCAAACGTGGAAGAGCAACTTCTGACTTCTGTAGATGCTGTGACAGTTCCAGTGACGAAACCCTCACCACCATCTCTTGGTATGACCGTCTGAAAGTGATAGATTCATTTGATTAACAAGAATGTGCCTTTCATTAAATTGTGTGTCTTCGTCACAAACAGAACTGACATTAGAAATATTGATGATTTATTCGCTATGATTTGGCCAATTATTATAAAAATATTTCAATGGGGGTTTTTTTCAAACCACTGAATTTTACCAAAACGTCTTGGTGTTAATGGATTTGTTTCTTTCTTAGTTGATTATGAGCTTCCCAGAAAAGATGTTGTCTTTCTGCTGGAGGGTTCAGATGGGTCTAGGACTGGATTCCCTGCCATGCTTGACTTTGTGCAAAGTCTAGTGGAAAATTTTAATTTTGAGGACAGCATGGACCATGTTTCAGTGGTGCAGTACAGTACTAATACTGAGGTGCATTTCTATCTGAATACCTATTCAGCAAAAGATGAAATCCTCAATGCCATCAGCACTGTAAAGCACAAAGGCGGGAGACATGTCAACACAGGGTCAGCTCTCCAATATGTGAGAGAAAATGTCTTCACTGCCTCTGCTGGCAGTAGACATCAACAGGGTGTGCAAAATATTCTCATTCTACTAAGGGGATCAAGGTCAACAGATAATGTTGATCAACCGGCCTCTGCCCTGAAAGAGAGTGGAGTCTTAATTTTCGCTGTTGGCCCTAGGAATTTGAGCAGTGAAATTCAGAGAATTGCAAATGGGCCGTCCTATGCTCAGACTGTTTCTGAGCTCTCTGACCTAGCCAGTGTCCAGCAGCAATTTTACACCACATTCAGCAGTGTACTTCTAGATGTAACACCAGTGAAACCTGCTGTGATAGGTAAGGTATATTTTTAAAGAACAGTGATCAAATTGAGAGAACAAACTGTTTTGGAGATCCATTATACCGATTGATTGATTGATTGATTGATTGATTGATTGATTGATTGATCATGCATATACAGTACTCATTTTACAGATAATATTCCATGGTTTTAAATCATTTTAGGCCATTTTCTGATTATTGCTGTTACTTTTTACAAAGTTTCTGTCAGTCATGGCCTAGATGACAGAGGCCATCTGTACAATTCTAGCAAAAATTTACTTGTGTAGTTACGAGTGTTGTCACGTCTTAGTTACTTTGCACGGTCACCACTGTGCTACTGCCAAATTGGGTAAAAAAAAAAAAAAAAAAAAAGACAAAACAAATAATGCAAGTAGTGTACAATAGAGACAATGAATGGGAGAGAGGTTACTTCATAAATTGTCAGTGGAAGGTTATATGACATTATTTTTATATGCCTATAATTTACATTCTGTAGTTGATCAAGGATTTGAACGGAGAGATGTCGTATTCCTCCTGGACGGTTCAGATGGCACTAGGAATTCTTTCCCAGCAATGCGTGATTTCGTTCAAAACATTGTGGAGAGATTAAAAGTGTCAGAGGACAGAGACCATGTTTCTGTAGTCCAATTCAGCAGAGCTCCAGAAGTATATTTCTATCTAAACTCATACACAACAAAGGAGAGCATTCTAAACACCGTTAGAGATCTGAGGCACAAAGGAGGAACAGCCCTGAACACAGGAATGGCTCTCCAGTATGTAAAAGACAATGTTTTCACTGCCTCTTCTGGAAGCAGACGATTGCAGGGTGTTCCTCAGGTATTAATTTTGTTAAGTGGAGGGCAGTCGTTCGATAATGTTGACGCGCCAGCCTCTTCCTTGAAAGAGCTTGGAGTCTCGATCTTTTCTGTGGGAGCAGGAGGCTCAGATAGCAATGAATTGCGGAAGATCTCAAATGATCCTGGTTCCAACCTCTATGTGGCAGACTTCACTTACCTGCCCAATGTACAAGAGCAGCTTGTCTCCATGATTAACACTGCACCTATGGGAACAACAAGTATCTCTCCAAGAAAAATAGGTAAGATGATCATTCTCATACAGCATCGTTCTTGCCGCAAATTTAGTCTAACTGTTACTAGAGATGTACACTTGTCAGTAAAATGTGCCTAGCAAATGTCAGGCTGTTCCTTAGCACAAGAGGTCTTTTATGACCTTCTTTACAATCTTCTGTATTTTTCATCCTTCATTATCCCTAGCTGAGGCTCATGTACAAAGGAGAGATGTTGTTTTCTTGCTGGATGGGTCAGACGGCAATAGAAATGGGTTCCCGGCAATGATAGACTTTGTTCAACGAGTGGTAGAGAGGTTGAATGTCGCAAAGAACAAAGACCATGTTTCTGTAGTCCAGTTCAGCAGAGACGCTGATGTCCATTTTTATCTTAAGACATACACAACAAAGGAGGACGTTCTTGGCACAGTCAGAGCTTTGAAGTACAAAGGAGGAAGAGCCCGAAACATAGGGGCAGCACTACAGTATGTCAGAAACAACATATTTACTGCCTCCTCGGGTAGCAGACAACTGGAGGGTGTACCACAGATGCTGATCCTATTGAGTGCCGGAAGGTCGTTGGACAATGTTGATGTCCCAGCATCGGCACTGAAGGATATGGGAGTCTTGATTTTTGGAATAGGATCAAGGGATTCTGATAGCAACGAACTTCAAAGAATTTCATTTGATCCCAGTTTTGCTCTGACTGTGTCAGATTTCACCGAACTACCAAACGTGGAAGAGCAACTTCTGACTTCTGTAGATGCTGTGACAGTTCCAGTGACGAAACCCTCACCACCATCTCTTGGTATGACCGTCTGAAAGTGATAGATTCATTTGATTAACAAGAATGTGCCTTTCATTAAATTGTGTGTCTTCGTCACAAACAGAACTGACATTAGAAATATTGATGATTTATTCGCTATGATTTGGCCAATTATTATAAAAATATTTCAATGGGGGTTTTTTTCAAACCACTGAATTTTACCAAAACGTCTTGGTGTTAATGGATTTGTTTCTTTCTTAGTTGATTATGAGCTTCCCAGAAAAGATGTTGTCTTTCTGCTGGAGGGTTCAGATGGGTCTAGGACTGGATTCCCTGGCATGCTTGACTTTGTGCAAAGTCTAGTGGAAAATTTTAATTTTGAGGACAGCATGGACCATGTTTCAGTGGTGCAGTACAGTACTAATACTGAGGTGCATTTCTATCTGAATACCTATTCAGCAAAAGATGAAATCCTCAATGCCATCAGCACTGTAAAGCACAAAGGCGGGAGACATGTCAACACAGGGTCAGCTCTCCAATATGTGAGAGAAAATGTCTTCACTGCCTCTGCTGGCAGTAGACATCAACAGGGTGTGCAAAATATTCTCATTCTACTAAGGGGATCAAGGTCAACAGATAATGTTGATCAACCGGCCTCTGCCCTGAAAGAGAGTGGAGTCTTAATTTTCGCTGTTGGCCCTAGGAATTTGAGCAGTGAAATTCAGAGAATTGCAAATGGGCCGTCCTATGCTCAGACTGTTTCTGAGCTCTCTGACCTAGCCAGTGTCCAGCAGCAATTTTACACCACATTCAGCAGTGTACTTCTAGATGTAACACCAGTGAAACCTGCTGTGATAGGTAAGGTATATTTTTAAAGAACAGTGATCAAATTGAGAGAACAAACTGTTTTGGAGATTCATTATACCGATTGATTGATTGATTGATTGATTGATTGATTGATTGATTGATTGATTGATTGATTGATCATGCATATACAGTACTCATTTTACAGATAATATTCCATGGTTTTAAATCATTTTAGGCCATTTTCTGATTATTGCTGTTACTTTTTACAAAGTTTCTGTCAGTCATGGCCTAGATGACAGAGGCCATCTGTACAATTCTAGCAAAAATTTACTTGTGTAGTTACGAGTGTTGTCACGTCTTAGTTACTTTGCAGGGTCACCACTGTGCTACTGCCAAATTGGGTAAAAAAAAAAAAAAAAAAAGACAAAACAAATAATGCAAGTAGTGTACAATAGAGACAATGAATGGGAGAGAGGTTACTTCATAAATTGTCAGTGGAAGGTTATATGACATTATTTTTATATGCCTATAATTTACATTCTGTAGTTGATCAAGGATTTGAACGGAGAGATGTCGTATTCCTCCTGGACGGTTCAGATGGCACTAGGAATTCTTTCCCAGCAATGCGTGATTTCGTTCAAAACATTGTGGAGAGATTAAAAGTGTCAGAGGACAGAGACCATGTTTCTGTAGTCCAATTCAGCAGAGCTCCAGAAGTATATTTCTATCTAAACTCATACACAACAAAGGAGAGCATTCTAAACACCGTTAGAGATCTGAGGCACAAAGGAGGAACAGCCCTGAACACAGGAATGGCTCTCCAGTATGTAAAAGACAATGTTTTCACTGCCTCTTCTGGAAGCAGACGATTGCAGGGTGTTCCTCAGGTATTAATTTTGTTAAGTGGAGGGCAGTCGTTCGATAATGTTGACGCGCCAGCCTCTTCCTTGAAAGAGCTTGGAGTCTCGATCTTTTCTGTGGGAGCAGGAGGCTCAGATAGCAATGAATTGCGGAAGATCTCAAATGATCCTGGTTCCAACCTCTATGTGGCAGACTTCACTTACCTGCCCAATGTACAAGAGCAGCTTGTCTCCATGATTAACACTGCACCTATGGGAACAACAAGTATCTCTCCAAGAAAAATAGGTAAGATGATCATTCTCATACAGCATCGTTCTTGCCGCAAATTTAGTCTAACTGTTACTAGAGATGTACACTTGTCAGTAAAATGTGCCTAGCAAATGTCAGGTTGTTCCTTAGCACAAGAGGTCTTTTATGACCTTCTTTACAATCTTCTGTATTTTTCATCCTTCATTATCCCTAGCTGAGGCTCATGTACAAAGGAGAGATGTGGTTTTCTTGCTGGATGGGTCAGACGGCAATAGAAATGGGTTCCCGGCAATGATAGACTTTGTTCAACGAGTGGTAGAGAGGTTGAATGTCGCAAAGAACAAAGACCATGTTTCTGTAGTCCAGTTCAGCAGAGACGCTGATGTCCATTTCTATCTTAAGACATACACAACAAAGGAGGACGTTCTTGGCACAGTCAGAGCTTTGAAGTACAAAGGAGGAAGAGCCCGAAACATAGGGGCAGCACTACAGTATGTCAGAAACAACATATTTACTGCCTCCTCGGGTAGCAGACAACTGGAGGGTGTACCACAGATGCTGATCCTATTGAGTGCCGGAAGGTCGTTGGACAATGTTGATGTCCCAGCATCGGCACTGAAGGATATGGGAGTCTTGATTTTTGGAATAGGATCAAGGGATTCTGATAGCAACGAACTTCAAAGAATTTCATTTGATCCCAGTTTTGCTCTGACTGTGTCAGATTTCACCGAACTACCAAACGTGGAAGAGCAACTTCTGACTTCTGTAGATGCTGTGACAGTTCCAGTGACGAAACCCTCACCACCATCTCTTGGTATGACCGTCTGAAAGTGATAGATTCATTTGATTAACAAGAATGTGCCTTTCATTAAATTGTGTGTCTTCGTCACAAACAGAACTGACATTAGAAATATTGATGATTTATTCGCTATGATTTGGCCAATTATTATAAAAATATTTCAATGGGGTTTTTTTTTCAAACCACTGAATTTTACCAAAACGTCTTGGTGTTAATGGATTTGTTTCTTTCTTAGTTGATTATGAGCTTCCCAGAAAAGATGTTGTCTTTCTGCTGGAGGGTTCAGATGGGTCTAGGACTGGATTCCCTGCCATGCTTGACTTTGTGCAAAGTCTAGTGGAAAATTTTAATTTTGAGGACAGCATGGACCATGTTTCAGTGGTGCAGTACAGTACTAATACTGAGGTGCATTTCTATCTGAATACCTATTCAGCAAAAGATGAAATCCTCAATGCCATCAGCACTGTAAAGCACAAAGGCGGGAGACATGTCAACACAGGGTCAGCTCTCCAATATGTGAGAGAAAATGTCTTCACTGCCTCTGCTGGCAGTAGACATCAACAGGGTGTGCAAAATATTCTCATTCTACTAAGGGGATCAAGGTCAACAGATAATGTTGATCAACCGGCCTCTGCCCTGAAAGAGAGTGGAGTCTTAATTTTCGCTGTTGGCCCTAGGAATTTGAGCAGTGAAATTCGGAGAATTGCAAATGGGCCATCCTATGCTCAGACTGTTTCTGAGCTCTCTGACCTAGCCAGTGTCCAGCAGCAATTTTACACCACATTCAGCAGTGTACTTCTAGATGTAACACCAGTGAAGCCTGCTGTGATAGGTAAGGTATATTTTTAAAGAACAGTGATCAAATTGAGAGAACAAACTGTTTTGGAATTCCATTATACCGATTGATTGATTGATTGATTGATTGATTGATTGATTGATTGATTGATTGATTGATCATGCATATACAGTACTCATTTTACAGATAATATTCCATGGTTTTAAATCATTTTAGGCCATTTTCTGATTATTGTTGTTACTTTTTACAAAGTTTCTGTCAGTCATGGCCTAGATGACAGAGGCCATCTGTACAATTCTAGCAAAAATTTAATTGTGTAGTTACGAGTGTTGTCACGTCTTAGTTACTTTGCAGGGTCACCACTGTGCTACTGCCAAATTGGGTAAAAAAAAAAAAAAAGACAAAACAAATAATGCAAGTAGTGTACAATAGAGACAATGAATGGGAGAGAGGTTACTTCATAAATTGTCAGTGGAAGGTTATATGACATTATTTTTATATGCCTATAATTTACATTCTGTAGTTGATCAAGGATTTGAACGGAGAGATGTCGTATTCCTCCTGGACGGTTCAGATGGCACTAGGAATTCTTTCCCAGCAATGCGTGATTTCGTTCAAAACATTGTGGAGAGATTAAAAGTGTCAGAGGACAGAGACCATGTTTCTGTAGTCCAATTCAGCAGAGCTCCAGAAGTATATTTCTATCTAAACTCATACACAACAAAGGAGAGCATTCTAAACACCGTTAGAGATCTGAGGCACAAAGGAGGAACAGCCCTGAACACAGGAATGGCTCTCCAGTATGTAAAAGACAATGTTTTCACTGCCTCTTCTGGAAGCAGACGATTGCAGGGTGTTCCTCAGGTATTAATTTTGTTAAGTGGAGGGCAGTCGTTCGATAATGTTGACGCGCCAGCCTCTTCCTTGAAAGAGCTTGGAGTCTCGATCTTTTCTGTGGGAGCAGGAGGCTCAGATAGCAATGAATTGCGGAAGATCTCAAATGATCCTGGTTCCAACCTCTATGTGGCAGACTTCACTTACCTGCCCAATGTACAAGAGCAGCTTGTCTCCATGATTAACACTGCACCTATGGGAACAACAAGTATCTCTCCAAGAAAAATAGGTAAGATGATCATTCTCATACAGCATCGTTCTTGCCGCAAATTTAGTCTAACTGTTACTAGAGATGTACACTTGTCAGTAAAATGTGCCTAGCAAATGTCAGGCTGTTCCTTAGCACAAGAGGTCTTTTATGACCTTCTTTACAATCTTCTGTATTTTTCATCCTTCATTATCCCTAGCTGAGGCTCATGTACAAAGGAGAGATGTTGTTTTCTTGCTGGATGGGTCAGACGGCAATAGAAATGGGTTCCCGGCAATGATAGACTTTGTTCAACGAGTGGTAGAGAGGTTGAATGTCGCAAAGAACAAAGACCATGTTTCTGTAGTCCAGTTCAGCAGAGACGCTGATGTCCATTTCTATCTTAAGACATACACAACAAAGGAGGACGTTCTTGGCACAGTCAGAGCTTTGAAGTACAAAGGAGGAAGAGCCCGAAACATAGGGGCAGCACTACAGTATGTCAGAAACAACATATTTACTGCCTCCTCGGGTAGCAGACAACTGGAGGGTGTACCACAGATGCTGATCCTATTGAGTGCCGGAAGGTCGTTGGACAATGTTGATGTCCCAGCATCGGCACTGAAGGATATGGGAGTCTTGATTTTTGGAATAGGATCAAGGGATTCTGATAGCAACGAACTTCAAAGAATTTCATTTGATCCCAGTTTTGCTCTGACTGTGTCAGATTTCACCGAACTACCAAACGTGGAAGAGCAACTTCTGACTTCTGTAGATGCTGTGACAGTTCCAGTGACGAAACCCTCACCACCATCTCTTGGTATGACCGTCTGAAAGTGATAGATTCATTTGATTAACAAGAATGTGCCTTTCATTAAATTGTGTGTCTTCGTCACAAACAGAACTGACATTAGAAATATTGATGATTTATTCGCTATGATTTGGCCAATTATTATAAAAATATTTCAATGGGGTTTTTTTTTCAAACCACTGAATTTTACCAAAACGTCTTGGTGTTAATGGATTTGTTTCTTTCTTAGTTGATTATGAGCTTCCCAGAAAAGATGTTGTCTTTCTGCTGGAGGGTTCAGATGGGTCTAGGACTGGATTCCCTGCCATGCTTGACTTTGTGCAAAGTCTAGTGGAAAATTTTAATTTTGAGGACAGCATGGACCATGTTTCAGTGGTGCAGTACAGTACTAATACTGAGGTGCATTTCTATCTGAATACCTATTCAGCAAAAGATGAAATCCTCAATGCCATCAGCACTGTAAAGCACAAAGGCGGGAGACATGTCAACACAGGGTCAGCTCTCCAATATGTGAGAGAAAATGTCTTCACTGCCTCTGCTGGCAGTAGACATCAACAGGGTGTGCAAAATATTCTCATTCTACTAAGGGGATCAAGGTCAACAGATAATGTTGATCAACCGGCCTCTGCCCTGAAAGAGAGTGGAGTCTTAATTTTCGCTGTTGGCCCTAGGAATTTGAGCAGTGAAATTCGGAGAATTGCAAATGGGCCATCCTATGCTCAGACTGTTTCTGAGCTCTCTGACCTAGCCAGTGTCCAGCAGCAATTTTACACCACATTCAGCAGTGTACTTCTAAATGTAACACCAGTGAAACCTGCTGTGATAGGTAAGGTATATTTTTAAAGAACAGTGATCAAATTGAGAGAACAAACTGTTTTGGAATTCCATTATACCGATTGATTGATTGATTGATTGATTGATTGATTGATTGATTGATTGATTGATTGATTGATTGATTGATTGATTGATTGATCATGCATATACAGTACTCATTTTACAGATAATATTCCATGGTTTTAAATCATTTTAGGCCATTTTCTGATTATTGCTGTTACTTTTTACAAAGTTTCTGTCAGTCATGGCCTAGATGACAGAGGCCATCTGTACAATTCTAGCAAAAATTTAATTGTGTAGTTACGAGTGTTGTCACGTCTTAGTTACTTTGCAGGGTCACCACTGTGCTACTGCCAAATTGGGTAAAAAAAAAAAAAAAAAGACAAAACAAATAATGCAAGTAGTGTACAATAGAGACAATGAATGGGAGAGAGGTTACTTCATAAATTGTCAGTGGAAGGTTATATGACATTATTTTTATATGCCTATAATTTACATTCTGTAGTTGATCAAGGATTTGAACGGAGAGATGTCGTATTCCTCCTGGACGGTTCAGATGGCACTAGGAATTCTTTCCCAGCAATGCGTGATTTCGTTCAAAACATTGTGGAGAGATTAAAAGTGTCAGAGGACAGAGACCATGTTTCTGTAGTCCAATTCAGCAGAGCTCCAGAAGTATATTTCTATCTAAACTCATACACAACAAAGGAGAGCATTCTAAACACCGTTAGAGATCTGAGGCACAAAGGAGGAACAGCCCTGAACACAGGAATGGCTCTCCAGTATGTAAAAGACAATGTTTTCACTGCCTCTTCTGGAAGCAGACGATTGCAGGGTGTTCCTCAGGTATTAATTTTGTTAAGTGGAGGGCAGTCGTTCGATAATGTTGACGCGCCAGCCTCTTCCTTGAAAGAGCTTGGAGTCTCGATCTTTTCTGTGGGAGCAGGAGGCTCAGATAGCAATGAATTGCGGAAGATCTCAAATGATCCTGGTTCCAACCTCTATGTGGCAGACTTCACTTACCTGCCCAATGTACAAGAGCAGCTTGTCTCCATGATTAACACTGCACCTATGGGAACAACAAGTATCTCTCCAAGAAAAATAGGTAAGATGATCATTCTCATACAGCATCGTTCTTGCCGCAAATTTAGTCTAACTGTTACTAGAGATGTACACTTGTCAGTAAAATGTGCCTAGCAAATGTCAGGTTGTTCCTTAGCACAAGAGGTCTTTTATGACCTTCTTTACAATCTTCTGTATTTTTCATCCTTCATTATCCCTAGCTGAGGCTCATGTACAAAGGAGAGATGTGGTTTTCTTGCTGGATGGGTCAGACGGCAATAGAAATGGGTTCCCGGCAATGATAGACTTTGTTCAACGAGTGGTAGAGAAGTTGAATGTCGCAAAGAACAAAGACCATGTTTCTGTAGTCCAGTTCAGCAGAGACGCTGATGTCCATTTCTATCTTAAGACATACACAACAAAGGAGGACGTTCTTGGCACAGTCAGAGCTTTGAAGTACAAAGGAGGAAGAGCCCGAAACATAGGGGCAGCACTACAGTATGTCAGAAACAACATATTTACTGCCTCCTCGGGTAGCAGACAACTGGAGGGTGTACCACAGATGCTGATCCTATTGAGTGCCGGAAGGTCGTTGGACAATGTTGATGTCCCAGCATCGGCACTGAAGGATATGGGAGTCTTGATTTTTGGAATAGGATCAAGGGATTCTGATAGCAACGAACTTCAAAGAATTTCATTTGATCCCAGTTTTGCTCTGACTGTGTCAGATTTCACCGAACTACCAAACGTGGAAGAGCAACTTCTGACTTCTGTAGATGCTGTGACAGTTCCAGTGACGAAACCCTCACCACCTTCTCTTGGTATGACCGTCTGAAAGTGATAGATTCATTTGATTAACAAGAATGTGCCTTTCATTAAATTGTGTGTCTTCGTCACAAACAGAACTGACATTAGAAATATTGATGATTTATTCGCTATGATTTGGCCAATTATTATAAAAATATTTCAATGGGGTTTTTTTTTTCAAACCACTGAATTTTACCAAAACGTCTTGGTGTTAATGGATTTGTTTCTTTCTTAGTTGATTATGAGCTTCCCAGAAAAGATGTTGTCTTTCTGCTGGAGGGTTCAGATGGGTCTAGGACTGGATTCCCTGCCATGCTTGACTTTGTGCAAAGACTAGTGGAAAATTTTAATTTTGAGGACAGCATGGACCATGTTTCAGTGGTGCAGTACAGTACTAATACTGAGGTGCATTTCTATCTGAATACCTATTCAGCAAAAGATGAAATCCTCAATGCCATCGGCACTGTAAAGCACAAAGGCGGGAGACATGTCAACACAGGGTCAGCTCTCCAATATGTGAGAGAAAATGTCTTCACTGCCTCTGCTGGCAGTAGACATCAACAGGGTGTGCCAAATATTCTCATTCTACTAAGGGGATCAAGGTCAACAGATAATGTTGATCAACCGGCCTCTGCTCTGAAAGAGAGTGGAGTCTTAATTTTTGGCGTTGGCCCTAGGAATTTGAGCAGTGAAATTCAGAGAATTGCAAATGGCCCATCCTATGCTCAGACTGTTTCTGAGCTCTCTGACCTAGCCAGTGTCCAGCAGCAATTTTACACCACACTCAGCAGTGCACTTCTAGATGTGACACCAGTGAAACCTGCTGTGATAGGTAAGGTATATTTTTAAAGAACAGTGATCAATTTGACAGAACAAACTGTTTTGGAATTCCACCATATCCAGTTCTGTTTTATATATTTATTCATATATTTATTCATATATTTATTTATTTGTTTGTTTGTTTTATTTTTTATTTATTGATCATGTATACACTAATTTTACAGATAATATTCACAGTTTTAGAGTCCATTTTTTAGATTATTGTAGTTACTTTTTACAAAGTATCTGTGATTCATGGCAAAAATGTAATTGTGTTGTTCCATTCCACAAAAAAGCCAAATTGGGTAACAAAAAGAAAGACAGATAAATAATGCAAATAGTGTACAATACCGACAATTAATGGGACAGATGTTACTTTTACAGTTACAAATTACAAACTGGAAGTTCTATGACATTTATATAAATTTCACCTTCTGTCATTGATGAAGGATTTAAAACGAAAGATGTCGTATTCCTTCTGTACATTTCAGTTGGCGCTGAAATTAATCCCTTATTATTATTAATCCCTGTCAGAGATTATATGTTGATTTTAGCAGCCTTAATCAAATTACAGTACAATTATCAGCTTTAAACTAGTTGAATTTTACTTAGTTTTTTTTCCTTCTTCTTCTTTTATATAATTTCATTTAACTTGTGTTCACCAATTAGTCAGCCATCATATTGCATTGGCAAGAATATTATCTATTTTTTTTATATTTATCTCTAGATAATTGATTTATAACTTGGCTAGTTTACTAAATGTATATTTACCTTTAATATTCTATCGCAAATAACACAGAATAATTCAATCAACAAAAAAAAAATAGCAAGTGCATTTGAGCTGGTTTGGGGTGTTTTTTGAGGCTTTGATATTGCCACCCTACCATGAGGGAAAGGACAAGTATGTGCCAGATATTCCTGCAGCTTCTTAATTGTTGTATTAAGTTGCCAATCTCCTTGTCCTTTCATCAATTTTGGAGCAACATTTTCTCCTTGGTAATGTGGTGCCCTAATCCTTCTCCACTTCATGATGATGGCCTTCATGGTGTTCCATGCTACATTTTATGTTTCAGAATTGTTTTTTAATATTTATCTTTATCAGTGCTTTTCATCAATGAGATCCTTTACATTCTTTGGAAGCTACCTGCAGATTATGGCTTTAGCAATGAGATTAAACCAATCTTGTTGAAAAACAGACATGTCACACAGACATGATATTTACGTCATTTTGGCAGAATTGTCAGTTACATGACCATGCCGCAAATTCCCATTCTACCATATATCAAATGTGCTCTTTTGGATTCAGCATGTGCATACTGCAGCCTCAGCCTTCTGTTGTTTGCTGAGGCTGTTGTAGTTCAACCACCTCAAGGTGTGATGTGCTATCTATTCTGAGATCCCATTCTGCTTACTGCATTTCTACAGAGTGGTTACTGTAGCCTTCAGCTCTTATCAACAAGGCATATCTGTTCACCAAACGTCCACTCACTGATTAGTTTATGTTTATAGCTGACATCGGAAATAAAATTATAGAAACTGCTGTTCATGAAAATCCCAGGAGATCAGTAATTACAAATTACATAAATACTCACACCATCCCATGCTGCACCAACAATATTTTATATATTATATATATAATATATATATCATGAAACACCCATGCAAGGTTCTTCACCAAACAGTCAAACTGCATTATACTGTATGTATATATATATAAAATGTGTGTGTGTGTGTGTGTGTGTGTGTGTGTGTGTGTGTGTGTGTGTGTGTGTGTGTGTGTGTGTGCATATATTATAACTTGATCAAAAATTGGCTAGAACCTGTAAAAATATGAGATCGTTCATATTTTCCTGTATGTCACCCTGTTTTTTGTGTTTTTTTCCAGCAGAGCGTCAGGGACCAAAGAAGGATATTATTTTTTTGATTGATGGATCTGATGGAATTGGGAGAGATTTTCCCATTATCCAAGAATTTATTCGTGAAGTTGTACAGAACATGAATGTAGGTGAAAACAATATTCGTGTAAGTGTAGTGCAGTATGGAGACACTCCTCATGTCGACATGTTTCTCAATTCCCACAAGACCAAAGAGGGAGTCTTAAATGCAATCAATGAACTCAGACAACATGGTGGTAGAAAGCGTAACCTGGGTAGGGCCATAGATCTTATCCGTCGTAATGTCCTGGATTCAGTTCGTGGGAGCAGGAAGCAGGAGGGTGTCCCACAGTTTCTGATAGTAATCTCAGGAGGAAAAGCATCAGATAATTTTATAACATCAGTAAATGAACTGAAAGAGTTAGGAATAGTGCCCTTCAGTATAGGGACCAGAGACACTGGACTTCAAGAGCTGCATGCTGTCTCCTATGTGCCCAAATTTTCTTACTTAGTGGAAGATTTGCCTGGCCTTCACACTGTCAAAGATGAATTCATCACTACCATGACAGAGTTGTCCGATGAAGCACTGAGGACACTGAAACCTGTTTATACTCCTATAGGTAATTATGGCATTAATGTTCCACATACAAAAGGTTATCATTTACATTGCTTTTATTAGTCCTGTTACAATACTATACACAGTTCATGGAATTTTTGAGACGATTTTGTGTGCATAGTGTAACACATAATTGTTACAAAATAATTTACCTGTCTGTAAATGTGCTATTTTAGTAACCTATATCAGATGTAATGATTTTGCTTTCAAGTCTTTTTTCCTTTGTCTGTCACATAAAATAGAACCAACAGTATCAACTACAGAAAAGAAAGATGTTGTCTTCCTCATTGATGGAACAACTATGATGCAGAGAGATTTTCCTGCTATACAAAACATGATTCTGAACATTGTGGAGAAGCTAGATGTTGGCTTGAACAAGGTTAGGGTTTCAGTAGTACAGTACAGCGAAGACCCCAAAATGGAGTTCCTCCTTAATGAGCACTCAACCAAGGAAGAAGTTCGCCAATCAGTGAGAAATATGAGAAGTAAAGGTGGTAGAATGCTTAATACTGGCCAAGCACTTAGCTGGATCTCAAGGAACATCTACAAGAGATCAGCTGGCAGCCGAATTGAAGAGGGTGTGCCCCAGTTTCTCATCTTGGTGACTGGAGGAAAATCCAACGATGATGTATCTGGTCCTGCTAATCAGCTGAAGTTGAGTTATGTGGCTCCTATGGCAATTGGGTCAGATAATGCTGATTCTGAGGAACTGAAACTGATTTCTTTAAGGCCAGAACAGGCACACATCATTAGAGACTTCCAACTAAAACCAGACGTGGAACAGCAACTTTTGACTACAATTAACACCATGACTACAAAAGAAATTGAAGAAGTTGTAAAAACTACGGATATAGGTACATCAGTATTTTAACATTAACCATTTAATATATTTAGTAGTTATTTAATAACTCAAAAACAGAATTCTTCTGTGACATTTGCCATACTAGTTCCAAATAAGTAACCCATTTTGCTATTAATTGCTAAATGTAAGTTCTATAAAGTTTGATTATATTAAGTGTTTGTATTTTAGGACTGCAGATTGGAAGAAAGGACATTGTTTTCCTTATTGATGGTTCTGATAATGTTGGACAAATTGGAATTGCTCACATCCGTGACTTTATCTTGAAGATTGTCCAACAACTCAATGTGCACCCTGACCAAGTACGTGTGGCTGTGGTACAATATGCAGAGAGACCTAAGACTGAGTTTTCACTTATATCCCATGACAACAAAAAGGCAGTCATTTCATCCATTAAGAGACTGCGTCAGATAGGTGGTCGTGGTGGAAATTTAGCTGATGCTATTCAGTATGTGATTGATAAGGAACTAAAGGAATCTGCAGGAGCTCGTCTGGACAAGGCCTCTCAGCATTTGGTGGTACTCACTGGTGGAAAGTCTACCTCTGATGTTTCTCTTTATGGACCAGTTCTGAAAAAATCTCAGGTGAAGTGTATAGGAATTGGTGCTGGGGCAGCAGATTCAAGGCAACTCAGAGAGATTGCAACCACACCAGATGATGTCTTCCAAGTGTCAACCTTTCCAGCACTACCAGATATAGAGAACCAATTTATTGCAAGACTCAGTGGAACAGTTGTATTTGCCACCACTTTGCCACCCACACGTAAGTATAACTAATTAGTTTCTAGTAAGTTTCTACTTATGTTGAGTTCAGATATTTTATACTTATAACCCTTCCTTTTACGTCTTTCCATAGCTTCTGGTATAGAGCCTAAGACTGCTGATATTGTTTTTTTGGTTGATGGTTCAATAAACCTTGGGAAGAGCAATTTCAACGTGACTATGGAGTTTATCAGAGAACTTATTAATGACTTTGTCACAGACAGTGACAACCTTCAGTTCAGTCTGGCACACTATGCGACAGATATCACAGATGAATTCTACTTTAATACATATAAAAACAAGGAGGATATTTTGAAAGCTATCAGCAGAACTGAATACAAGGGTGGTTGGAAAATGAATACAGGCAATGCCATTAGGCATGTTCAGCAAACACACTTTGTGAAAGAGAGAGGTAGTCGGAAGGAGGAGGGAGTCCCGCAGATCCTAATGTTGGTGACAGGTGGACGTTCACAAGATGATGGTAAATCGGCAGCACTGGCACTTAAAAATACAGGTGTACGAATCTATGCCATTGGTGTGGGAAACAATGAGGAAGAACTCAATTACTTGGGCAGTGAGTCCACCACCGTGGCCCGGGCCAGTACATTCCAAGAACTTTCTGAGCTGAAGGAGCGGATTTTAGACACACTTTTAGATGATGTCACGGGAAAACTCTGTACAGTAAGCAAAGATGTAACAAAGGGTAAGACATACATTTTTTTATATTTATATAACATTTTCCACACCCTCTATTTACAGTTATTTGAAATTTTAACAAGCATTTGTTCATAAATGAATACAATATATTAGTACTATTAATAATATAAATATGCTATAATTTTTTTTCCAACAATGTTAGCTTGCAACATGGATGTTCTTGTTGGCTTCGATGTGTCTGCTCAGAACATCTTTGTAACTCAGAGATCATTGGAGTCCAAGATGGCTGCCATTCTGCAGCGAATAACTCAAATGCAGCCTATTAGTTGCTCTTCTGGTCAGGTTCCATCAATTCAGGTGGGAATATCAGCATTGGACAGTGCACTAGAGCCTGTTCATTTGGACTTTACCGATAGCCACACCCAGCTTATTGAGTCCTTCAGGTCTCTGCAAAGCCGTGGACCCTTCTTATTGAATGGCAAGACCATTGAAGTATATGGTGCACGGTTCAAGAACCGTCCTTCAGACAGAGTTAAGGTACACATGCTCTGAATATACCTTTGAATGTAATCACTGTATACTCTCAATTTGTTTTTAAAGCAAATATTATTAAAGTAAATACACTGCAACACGGGCTTGGGAAAGCATAATGATAATTGATGTAAATTTGCTTTTCTTTCACCTTATGTACATTAAGGTTGTAATTCACCTCACTGATGGTTTGGATGCCCAATATAATGTAATGAAAGAGAGAGTTGAGCAGATGCGGTCTACAGGTAAGAACAGCTAAAATTTTAGCGTATGAAAACAAACTAAAGCCTCTATCATGATTTGTTTAATCCCATAAAATAGAATAACATTTCTCAAACTCCACTGAGAAATTAGGGCATAACTTAAAGTAAATTTCAGGACATCATAGACTACATAGCCTACTAAAAATAGTGTATTACTCTCCCATCACCCAGGAAATTGGTGTTTTTATTAGATCACCAATCAATGTAAAATGTTTTACATCAATGTAAAATGTACATCAATTACAATTTGTAAACAGTTTTTAATAAAACAGGTGACATGGTCACAAACCATTTTTCTAAAATTTAGATGTAGATTTATATCCTTAATGAACGAGAATGAAGTTCAATAAATATGTTTATTTACTTATTTAAATCCAGAGATTATTACTAGTTAATATTATAATACAATTGTTAGTAGTAGTTAAAGTAATAGTAGTAGAGTACATTAACAGTTTGTGTGTGTGTAAATAGTGTATTACAGACAGTGTATTCTTTGTGTGTGTGTGTGTGTGTGTGTGTGTGTGTGTGTGTGTGTGTGTGTGTGCGTGTGTGTGTGTGTGTGTGTGTGTGTGTGGTAAATAGCATATTCTTCATCAGCTATGTACAATTTTTATATACTCTAGGAGTCAATGCTTTCATCCTGGTTGCACTGGAGAGGGTACCACAATTTGAGAATGCAGTGTTACTGGAATTTGGGCGGGGTTTTAGATCCAAACCTCTGCGTGTGAATCTGATGGACTTGGACTATGAACTGCTAGAGGAACTGGTATGTCTAATTAAAAATGTTGTCTATTAATCAAAGTAAAAATGAGTCTTAATTGCATTTTGGAGATAGTCTAATTTCTTCATCTGTCAAACCATTTTCTAGTCCTATAGAGACCACATCTAAATATACATTTCCTATTTTGTGCAGGACAATATTGCTGAAATGGAGTGTTGTTCAGTCCCATGCAAGTGCACTGGCCAGAGAGGTTACAGAGGATCCGTTGGTCTTATTGGACAAAAGGTTATTTTGTTAGAATGACAGTTCATATCTGAAATGGTTTAAACGCTCTTATTTGTTAACAAATTTATTTATTTCAGTTATGTTTGTGTGTTTTTGTTATATAAGGGACCACCTGGAAACCAGGGCTACAGAGGACATCCTGGTGATGAAGGTGGACCGGTGTGTATAAATAATGTTGATGCTTCAACCATTTTTATAACCATTTAAATGTTTGCATGATTATTTATTAGTATATTTTGTCAAAACATCATCATCCAGGGAGAAAGAGGCCCCCCGGGTGTTAATGGAACTCAAGGTTTTCAAGGATGTCCAGGTCCAAGAGGTGCAAAGGTGTGCTAATTGTGATTTTTTTTTTCACAACTGCCTAGTTGGTATTACAATAGAGTGAAAAACATATAAAAACATGTGACCCATATGTAAGACCTAGCATGTTAAGTAGTTTTGTTTTTTTTGTCTTTCAGGGTGCACATGGATATAATGGTGAAAAGGTAAGGAAGTTATTTGAAGAAGAGATAAATATAATTATGTCCTATTGTGTATAGATGATATGAACATTATTCAATGTCTAATTATCCCAGGGAGAAATTGGAGAGATTGGTTTAGATGGCATCAATGGAGAAGAGGTATGTTGTTCTGTTATATGAAAGATATAAGATTATAACATTGTTAATAAGGTTATCTATTGCATTGGTATTAATGTTTGCTTGCATTTATTAAATTATATAAACTTTTAGGGCACAAGTGGAGCTGTTGGACCACCAGGTGACAGAGGCAACCCTGGACAAAGGGTATTTTAATTTAATTTGTTTGGTTATTTAATTCGTTTTGTCATAATGACTTATTAATCTGTAACTTATAAAGAGTATAAAACTGGTCTTCTATTTCACAACCATTGTGTATCTAGGGCCCTAAAGGTGTCAAAGGGCAGGCCGGTCATTTTGGTCAGACTGGCATCCGTGGAGATCCAGTAAGTAGGATGTAATATTTTTATTCCCAGTCTATAAGTCTATAAAGCACCAATCTAATATATAACAACGTAAAGTACTCAGTACAAATGGTACTTTAATGTTTAATGTTTTTTCTCAGTCCCCCAAAAATAACATAAATTTCAGTATACAGATTTAATTTGAATGGTGTTTTATACCCAAATATTTTAAACATTCAGTTTAAAAAGGTATAGAATCAAATAAATTCAAACTACTTATACATATATAAATAGAATAGTTAGAATTTATGTGTGTGTGTGTGTGTGTGTGTGTGTGTGTGTGTGTGTGTGTGTGTGTGTGTGTGTGTGTGTGTGTGTGTGTGTGTGTGTTAATTAGGGCATTGCAGGAAAGGACAATAGCCAAAGAGGACCCAAAGGAGATCCAGGCGATACTGGGCCCCCGGTAAAATCTCTTATTGCTTACATGCAAATGAACTGGTAATCTGTACACAAAGACATACCCATACACCATCCATACTTGCACTTAATTACTTATTATGTATTGCTTGCAAATCTATTACAAAAATTACAAAACTACAAATCAAATTTAAACTCTGGGGAATATTCAGTGCTTTGTCATTATGGAGAGATTTAAGTTATATTTTACACTTATGTTAGAGTTATGTTTATCTGTTTACAGTACTGTATGTGTATCTGCACAAGAGAACGTTTGAAGTGCAAAATAACTTTACAGTTTTAATTGCTTAAATACTGATCACCATTTTGTTTGTGATAGGGTGAGCCTGGAGAAGATGGTAAGCAAGGAGGTGCAGGAGGAGCAGGGAGAAAGGTATGTTTCTCGATTTGATTCTAAAGTTTGCATTGTTTTGTTATTTCTTCTTCTTCTTTTTCTTCTTCATATTCTCTGTATTCTTTATTGTTTTTTTATATTATTAGGGCCAAAAGCATTTTGACCAAATTTGTGAGATGTACTGCCAATGCTGTAGTGTCACCATCAGCTCAAATTTGGGCCTAATTTATAAGAATGTTTGTGGTCATAATTTGTAAGCCTTGTGTTCAATATCTAAGTAGATTTTCTGCCATTTTGGATTTTGTCAAAAGCAATTTTTCACAACTGCTATAAATCTGGTCCAATCATCACCAAATCTGGCACACGTTAAGTACAGATTTGCAGATCTTCACGAAATTTGGCTAACATCATCTCAAGACTTGTCTGAACCAAACACATTTGATATTGTTAACCATTTTCCTGTCTGATTGGCATATTTAAAACAGTATATGAGGATGAATACTTCAATCAATACTTCAGATGTATCTTCAGAATCACACTCTTAATGTATCCAAGATGTTTCAAGACTTCAAGACTTTCAACTTTCACTTTTTTCTTTTGGTATTGTTTGAAGAATGAGTGCTAAATTTATGTTTTGTTCTCTATAATTCTCTAGCGTATACTGAAGTGAACCCACACCAGCATATAAAATACTGTATTTCCTGTTAACTAAATAAAAAGGAGTAAATTTTGTTACTCCGCCTGCAAATCATTTTCAGTCAGCACAGAATTTGGCATACATCATTTTCAGATCTACATAGACAAAACCTATCAAAATATTGAGTGCTCTAAATGGTTTTCTTGTAATGGGCTAACAAATCTGACAGCATAACCATCAGGATGCAAGGCTGTATCTCAGCACTGACACAAAACTTGGTAGGTATCTTCAGGACCATGCCATGGGGCTGTACAAAGATTTTCTTTATAGTAGAACCACCTGTTGGTCATTTATATTTAAAATTTTCTTTTAAAGTCTCTCAGTGAATAATATCAATAATCAACAATCAAGAATACCACTAGTCTAAAATTCAGTTTGAAGGAAAATAGCAAAAGCACATACAGGTACAAATAGTGCTAATTTAAGTGTTTCACGAAGAGGTAGGGCTTTACATATTGTTTTATGACAGGCAGTGACTCAGCTGTTCAGGCATCTAGGCGATGATTTCCTTGAAGACATGCAGTGATAGAATATCTGAGGGAGCATCATGCTATAAAGGGTGTGATAAGTGTTTTCAGGTAAGATGGTGCTGGTTAATTTTTTAAATGCTGGCAGTTACCAGAAGCCAGGACATGGGAATGGGTTGCGGTGGGAGAACTTAGGTAGGTTGAAAAACAAATATTATTAAAATATTCTTTAAATACATATAATACTCATTATTGGTACTTCTCCTCCAAGTGTTGTCTAGTATTCAACAGATTTGTCTCAATGTCAAAGTTCCAAGAGACAACATTGTATGTGAGAGCAGTGTCTGCAGAATTCTTCCACTGTCTGTGTTCAAAACATGGATACCATTGCTTGAAACTACAAATCTCTCTTGAATCACTTTGCCTAAAGTTATGATAATGTTTTTTTCATGTGATTACTTATCACAGCAACAATATCACAGTATCACTTCACACTATCATAGTATCCTTGATTTTTCTTTCTTTGCTCATATTTTGCATACTCTGGGTCTTTGCTGGTACGAGATGTATACATTATTAGTTATTAGTTAATTATATTTGTTGACTCAAATTTAAAAACCAGAGAGATAAAAAAAGTGAGAAAGAGAGCGAGTTAGTTTTCATTCACCTGTCTCCTTTTTACTGCCCTTCTTTCTTCTGTGAACTGAAACTAATTGCATAGATTATTGTGTATTATTTTTTGTATTATTCCTTTCCATTTCATTTTCTCATGGACAGTTCTTAAATTGTAGGAAAGGAATTAAATATGTTCTAAATTAATTAATTAAATTAATTAGTAATTAAATTAATCAAAAGACAATTAATGTTAGCACTGTACTGCACTGTAGCATTGTACTTTCTTTTTTCAGGGTACTGGTGGTAGAAGAGGTCCACCTGGACAAGCTGTGAGTAAATTAAAGCATATGTTGTTGTGGTTGTTGTTTTTTCTTTTATCTTTTATTATGGTGAAAAGCTTCTACAATTTTACAATGACACATTTCCTTCCTTTAGGGTCCTGTTGGAAAACCTGGGGCAGATGGTGTTGCAGGAGAGCAGGGAATTGGAGGGCCGAGAGTAAGTTTCTGTTTGCCACTTCAGCTGTGCTGCAGGTTCTTCCAGCGCCCACTTGGGTTTCCTTCTGGTTCTCTGGTTTTCTCTGACTTCAGATATTTATTATCTCATTTTCAGTGAAAAATGCTTTTTACAGTGTTTGAGATGAATTAAGATGTAAGAATGAGAATGTATTGTTCCCTTTCAAGGAACCTGAGGCTGTGTTATGGCCAGAGGTGGGAAGTAACGGAATAAAAATACTTTGTTACTGTACTTAAGTAAATTTTTCTGGTATCAGTATTTTACTCCACTATTTATTTTTTGGACAACTTTTTACTTTTACTCATTACATTTTTACACAAATATCTGTACTTTTTACTTCTTACATTTTCAAAATGGACTCGTTACTTTTAGTATTATTTCTTCGCATTGAGCGCTGTTTCCAGCCTATCATCCTATCATTGTGTGGCTTTTTTACCATGTGACTGGTGTAATACTCTCTCATTTTCTACTGCTTATCCGAACTACCTCGGGTCATGGGGAGCCTGTGCCTATCTCAGGCGTCATCGGGCATCAAGGGAGGATACACCCTGGACGGAGTGCCAACCCATCGCAGGGAACACACACTCTCTTTCACTGGTGTATTAGTTACTGGCTATCAGACATAGACTAAGGATAGCAGAGCTAACAATGAGCAGCACGCCTACAATAGGAATGACATCCATCCATTTTCTACCGCTTATCCGGGGCCGGGTCGCGGGGGCAGCAGTCTAAGCAGGGACACCCAGACTTCCCTCTCCCCAGACACTTCCTCCAGCTCTTCTGGGGGAAAACCGAGGCGTTCCCAGGCTAGCCGAGAGACAATGTCCCTCCAGAGTGTCCTAGGTCTTCCCCGGGGCCTCCTCCCAGTTGGACATGCCCGGAACACCTCCCCAGGGAGGCGTCCAGGAGGCATCCGAAACAGATGCCTGAGTCACCTCAGCTGACCCTTCTCGATGTGGAGGAGCAGCAGCCCGAGTGACTGAGCTCGTCACCCTATCTCTAAGGGAGCGCCCAGCCACCCTTTGGAGGAAACTCATTTCAGCCGCCTGTATCCAGGATCTTGTCCTTTCGGTCATGACCCAAAGCTCATGACCATAGGTGAGGGTAGGAACGTAGATCGACTGGTAAATAAAGAGCTTCGCCTTACGGCTCAGCTCTTTCTTCACGCAAACAGATCGGTATATCGATCGCATCACTGCAGAAGATACACCGATCCGCCTGTCGATCTCCCGCTCCATCCTTCCCTTACTCGTGAACAGGACCCCAAAATACTTAAACTCCTCGACTTGAGGCAGGAACGCTCCACCAACCTGAAGGGAGCAAGCCACCCTTTTCCGGCTGAGAACCATGGCCTCGGACTTGGAGGTGCTAATTCTCATCTCCACCGCTTCACACTTGGCTGCAAACCTTCCCAGTGCACGCTGAAGGTCCTGATTTTAAGAAGCCAATAGGACAACATCATCTGCAAAAAGCAGAGACGAAATCCTGTGGGCCCCAAACCGGACTCCCTCTGGCCCCCGACTGCGCCTAGAAATCCTGTCCATATAAATAATGAACAGCAACGGTGACAAAGGGCAGCCCTGTCGGACTCTAACATGTACTGGGAACAAGTCTGACTTACTGCCAGCAATGCGATAGAAAAAACTCCTGCTCCGGTCATATAGGTACCGGACAGCCCTTAGCAGAGGGACCCGGACCCCATACTCCCAGAGCACCCCCCACAGGTCACCACGAGGGACACAGTCGAATGCCTTCTCCAGATCCACAAAGCACATGTGGACTGGTTGGGCAAACTCCCATGAACCCTCCAGCAACCTGGTGAGGGTATAGAGATGGTCCAGTGTTCCACGACCAGGACGAAACCCGCATTGTTCCTCCTGAATCCGATGTTCAACTATTGGCCGAATTCTCCTCTCCAGCACCCTGGCGTAGACTTTTCCGGTGAGGCTGAGTAATGTGATCCCCCTGTAGTTGGAACACACCCTCCCCTTCTTAAACAGAGCGACCACCACCCCAGTCTGCCAGTACGGAAAACAACCACATATAGCAGGAAAGGTCAGATGACCCAATACTTTTGGAAATATAATGTATACCAAGTGTATCACCAAGGCCATAACCCAAACTGTAGGGAGATTCCAGCTCTGTCCTTGAAAGCAACTCAAAATTATTGTGATGTTTTACAAATGACAAAATTAATGTTAATTAAATTAAGCACTCCGTGTTTTTTGGGTTGACACATTTCGCAACGCATTCGCCAGGAATCCTTTTTGACGCCGATTATTTCAAACATCTCCCTCATATATGGCCATGGGTGTTCAGGAATGTCCTCGTTGTTAGTTATTTTAACATCGGTGACTCCCTCTGAATTAACATTAGCCATTCATTTTGTGTTCTGTTATTGGACTTCTTTGCTAGTCACAGTTTGTCCATAACAAACACCATGTTCAAGCATAAGGGTGTCCATCAGTACACATGGTACCAGGACACCCTAGGTCGGAAGTCAATGATCGACTTTGTGGTTGTTTCATCAGACCTCCGGCCGTATGTCTTGGACACTCGGGTAAAGAGTGGGGCGGAGCTGTCAACTGATCACCACCTGGTGGTGAGTTGGGTCCAATGGCAGGGGAGGAAGTTGGACAGACTTGGCAGACCCAAACGTACTGTGAGGGTCCGCTGGATCGTTTGGCAGAGTCTCCTGTCAGAGAGATCTTCAACTCCCACCTCTGGCAGAGCTTCAACCAGATCCCAAGAGAGGTTGGAGACATTGAGTCCGAGTGGACCATGTTCTCCACCTCCATTGTCTCCAGCCGCACGGAGCTGAGGCTGTAAGGTCTCCGTGCCTGTCGTGACGGCAATCCCCGAACCCGGTGGTGGACACCAGAAGTAAGGGATGCTGTCAAGCTGAAGAAGGAGTCCTATCGAGCCTGGTTGGCTTGAGGGACTCCGGAGGCAGCTGATAGCGACCGGAGCGCTTCAGCCTGGGTGGTTGCAGAGGCAAAAACTCAGGTCTGGGAGGAGTTCGGTGAGGCCATGGAGAAGGACTATCGGTTGGCCTCGAAGAAATCGACAAAACGTCCGACGTCTCAGGAGGGGGAAGCAGTGCCTTGCGCACACTGTTTACAGTGGGAGTGGGAATCTGCTGACTTCGACTAGTGACATCCTCGGACGGTGGAAGGAGTACTTTGAGGATCTCCTCAACTCCACCAACATGTCTTCCACTGAGGAAGCAGAGGTGGAGGGCTCGGTGATGTGACAATAAAGGTGACTTGACTTGACTTGACTTGATATATATAAAAAACATGACGTTCAGTTACCAGCATGACACTAAACAGGTAGTAGTAACTTCGACTTTTTACTTAAGTACATGTCAGAGCCCATACTTCTTTACTTTAACTTGAGTAAAAGAGTGTAGTCACTTCTTCAACTTTTACTAGAGTCTTTTAAAAAATGAGTATCTGTATTTATACTTGAGTAAAGGATGTGTGTACTTTTGCCACCTCTGGTTATGGCTGACATGATGGGAACTCTTCTTTGCAGAAGTCAGTAGCTTGTGCTGCAATTTCTCCTGACCTGAAAAAGGATATACTGTTGTCTGCATCAGGCTCTGAGGAGCTTGGTATTGGAAATGGGGAGCAGATATCAGTCAAACTTCAAACACAATTGACAAACACAATTGATTGTCATTTGAAAGCTTTTGGAGGTGGCTGAGGCCCAATCTAGCTTGCTGAGGCAGAATGGTTAGTGTAGCGGCCTGAACCCTAAATCTATGGTGGTTGGTCAGCATGCTAATTGGCAAGCCCACCAGGTGAGAGAGGAAATGAGATCAGTTATCTCCACGGGGTGGACAAGAAGGAAGCCTGACGCTTGACTTCCTGTTGAGAAAGAAGCTGAGGCTCGAGAAATGGCAACTCAACCCTAAGGTGGTTGAACGAATATGGCAAACCTTTTGCCAAGTGAAAGCAGATGTGTTCACTCAGAGGAGACGCCCTTTGGTTTTCCCTCTCTCACCAGTCCCTTTGTGGCTGGATGCCCTGGGTACAGACATGGCCAAGGCTCCATCTGTTTCCTCTGATAGTTTGCTCCCAATAGTCCTAGCCAGCACCTTGTGCACTTGGTAGTGGAAGATATCGCCCAGGCCTATAAAGCATGCAATGTGGATTCGCTTATGGGTGTTATGCCTCACTCCACTAGGAGTATAGGCTTTATAACCTGGCCCGGGGCCCCACTCCTGGGTCTGCTCATGCCCTTTTATGACTCCTGGGACAGACATCGTGTGGTGGGGTTGGTGTTGACACTCCCATAGCATGAGCCATAATGCAGCATAAGTTCCATTGAATTTAAAGACACCAAGTTGCATTTAAACTGGTTCCCTGAAAAGTGAAACAGACATGCTTTATGGTCTTGCCGGCATGCTCTGTTTCATCATGTGACCTACCTGAGCCAATAAATCAGCATGATTTTGCTGTAAATAAATCACCTGATAATCTCTAATTCTCAAATAATGTAATATATAGTGTCAGTAGTCTGTCCTAGCAGTATTGAGGGAACAGATGTAATGGTCTCTACACATTCTCCTGCTAGGACAGAGAGATTAAATTTGGTACTCATTATCCCACAAATAAAAACAGAGAACCCATGAGGAGACTGGCTGATTGTTTTGTTAGACACAGAATAAAGTACCATCTGTCAGGGACGTGGGGTAAAAACAGAACCAACTGCAGGATAGCGTAAAATAAAACAGGATTTATTAACTAAAAACATGAAACAGGGACACAGACAATACCAGACCAGACACGAGACGACATAAGACGACAACAGAAGACAAGGATTCCGCTCTGCCATAGGCAACGCGGTACAATTAAATAGAAAGGACAATGAACACATGAGGAACAGGTGTGCAGAGATGGGGATTTCTCCTTTCTAGTGGCAAGAATCTTCAATAGTGATGTACAAAACATCTTAGAAGTTTACAGTAATGACCAGAATAAGACATATATGTGTGTTTTTATCTTTATGGCAGGGTTCCAGTGGACCAGTTGGAACGCCAGGACTCAGGGGAGAGGATGGTAATCCAGGTCCAAGAGTAAGTGACTGACATACGTACGGCAGATTTTATATATCCATTTTTTGCCATCAAATATAAGTGTAGTACACAACAATGCAATGAATGTCAATATAATTTAATTATGCTAACAAAGGTCAGCATACTAGAAATGTGTAGTTTAACTTAATATTACTGAGTATAGTCTTTTTTTAACAATAAACTTTGTCACAAGTAGCTTTAAAGAGCCAAATAATACCTGAGCAAGGTGAGATACCCTGAAATAATGTTAACGAAACCTTGTGAGGACTTAATAACAAATTCTCTTTTGGGTAATACCAGATAGGAATGTTTTTGTGCTTTTACAAATGTTTCTCAAACTCAACAACAACAACAACAATAAAAATAAATAAATAAATAAATAAATAATAATAATAATAATAATAATAATAATAATAATAATAATAATAATAATAATAGAAGAACTGGGATATGGAACTGTGGTGGGCCTGGACCATGGAGCAGTGGGTCATGACAGAATGGGGGACCTGGGCAGTGGAGCAGAAGGTCCTGGTGCAATTAGTCTATCTAGTCTGTGGAGCACTGAACAGGCTTTGCATTAGCGCCTTGTTCCTTATCTGCAACACCCACAGTGAAAGTAAATCCACTTAACCTCAAAGCAAAGTCTATGTAGTGTTCTAGAGTCTAGTGTGGGGTACATAATGGTATTAACTGTGAAATTTCACTCGATAAACCATATCGGAAAATGTCCTTGAGAGCAGAGGTAATAAATTTTACCTTACAACAGTGTTCACAGAATTCCTCCAACAAATCCTCGCTTGGCTCCCCTGATGAAGGTGTAAAATCCTCACAGTATGAAAACAGTTTTTACACCTGTTCATCCATTCATTCATTGTCAAATGTCTGTAGGGTCCTGGAGGAGCCCCCGGACCACCTGGTGAAAAGGGCAGACGAGGTGCTGTTGGTCGGAAGGTATGTCATATAGCTGAAAACATGAAATGCAGTGATGATCATTAAATTCCTGAGTGATCATATATGATACTATCTAAACTAATAAAATGTTTGTTATAGAAATCTGTCTAAAAATGATACTTTAATTCTTGATTGAGCAAATCTGCTCTGTAACTCATTTTAGGGTGAACCTGGAGACCCAGGACCTATGGGCTCTACAGGACCGCCTGGCCCCCGAGGAGAACCTGTAAGTCTAACATGCCTCAAGTTTCTTTTTAAAAAGAAATGGTATGCACTGTGGAATGGTATGTGCTAATTGTACACTAATTGTGAAAGATTTGTATGATGTTGAGCACAGTGTCTAAAGTTAAATGTCTTAACAGGGAGATGATGGGCGAGATGGCGTTGGAATACCTGGTCCTAAGGGAAGAAAGGTGCGTTTTGTCTGTGTATCTGGTTTTCTGCAACACAAAGCTGTGTCTTGAGCTGACTGTGTGATATTTATCTGAGAAATGTTTTTGTGTTTGTAAGTGTATACTTGTATGAAATACTGTAAATCATATAATGAAAATTAAAATTAATGATTAATTATAAAATGTTAACAATTCTTTTTGCAGGGTGATGAAGGTTTCCCTGGATATCCAGGTCTAAAGGTAAGAGTGGCTCATTGCAATAAAGTTATAAATATGTTTGCATTGCTCCTAATGCTGACAAAAATAATTACAAAGATTATAAACAGATGATTTTTCCTTTTATTTTCATAGGGAGCTGCTGGTGATCCTGGAGCCAAGGGGGGACCTGGTCCCAAAGGAAACAGCGGCCAGAGAGTGAGCGCTATGTCTAGTGCTTATTTTATATATTTTTATATTCAGTTCAATTCAATTAATTTGTATAGCACTTGTAGTAATTCACATTGTCTCAAAACAGTGTTTCATATGTATAGAAACATAATAAAACAAATATTATTTAATGTTTAAAGTTTAAAATTAAGTTACTAGCTACTTCTATATAAATCCATGCTGTATATGTAAATGATTGTGAATTTATTTTCTAGGGTGTTGCAGGTGGTGCTGGCGAGGATGGACAGAATGGAGAGATCGGCTATCCTGGCCCTTATGTAAGTACATGACATAATTCCAAATCAAGTGAAATATATACATCAACGAAATGTTTTATCAGTAAGCATGTTCATACTGTATGTCCTAATCTAAAGTAGTTTAGGACATAAGACAGTAGTTAAATTCATGCTGAGATTGTGTCGGAGAAAAAAATACAAACAAAAATAATGTGCAATGAAAGACAATAAAAATATTTTGACCTTTGACCAGTGCCAGATGGCATTTAAACAGTCCCAATACAGATGATGAGTTTCTTCAGATATGAGTAACTTGTTATTGTTTTTTGTTCACACAGGGACCAAAGGGATCCAGAGGACCAAGAGTATCAGTAAGGGCATGTTATTGTGGCAAATCATTGTTTATTTTGGTGAAAATATGAGAAAAAATATGGGGAAAAATGGGAAAATTACATTGGGAATTCTGTGCTTACTGTACCTACGTTATCCTGTTTTTACAGACTTGTGCCCTGGTCAAGAAAATCAGAGACAACTGCCGTATGTATTAGTTTGCAGTATGACATTCAATAGGTGTTTTGTTGTTGTAATAGAATAATAACTGTACTGAATGCAATTATCTGGTTGTACCTTACTGATGGTTTTTGTTATTTTCTCTTTTAGCATGCTGTTATGGTAAGTGCAATTTTATTTTATTTAAATATAAACAGCAACTTATTTATTTATTTTGTAAGTTGAAAATGCTTAAACAATGTAACTATCTGTTCTTCAGGTGCCCAGGAATGTCCTCTGTATCCTACCGAGCTGGCCTTTGCCCTGGATGTATCGACAGGTGTATCAAAGGATAACTTTGACAGTATGAAGAACATTATACTCCATCTGGTGAATAACATTACCATCACTGAGAGCAACTGTCCACGAGGAGCTCGAGTGGCCCTGACACTCTACAACACTGAGATAACCACTGACATACGCTTTTCTGATGCATTGAAAAAACATGCATTGTCTGAACGAGTGCAGGGCTTGCAAACTCTGAGGACCAATAAAAAGCGCAATTTGGAAACAGCCATGAACTTTTTGGCCCGAAACACCTTTAAGAGGGTGCGCAGTGGCTTCCTGGTACGCAAAGCGGCTGTATTCCTTGTGAATGACCCTGTGGATGTCACAACGGAGTTCACCAATGCTGCTTTGCGACTCTATGATGCTGGAATCACCGCTGTCTTCCTCATGCCCCGTCCGCCAAGGAAGGTCCTGCAGGTGGGGGCAGTAGAATAAGACTAATTTTAATAAATCTGTTTAAAACAAATTACAGTGAATAGCTAGAAAAGATAGCATTATGCTTACTTGCAGAATACTTGAAGACTGCCTAAGCTTTAATTTCACCCTCACTCTTTCAGGTAAATAACACTATATTAGCCCATTTCAAGGACCTGCCCTCTCCAGGAAGTGCAAATTTCAACACTGTTATCAAGGAAATACTTGACTGTCACATCTGCCTAGGTAAAACCATGTCATATACATACACCATTATATACATGATTTATATATACAGTAGCTCAAAAGCAGGGAAATATGATGGAAAACTCTGATTTTTGTTTTTTTGTTTTGTTGGGGTTTTTTTTTTCAGATGTCTGCACTCCTAATCTGCTGTGTGATTATAAGCCTTCCCTGAGCACTAGAGAAAAAAGGTCCTCCACCACAGACTTAGATGTTGATATGGCTTTCATCATTGATAGCTCTGAAAGCACATGGCCGACTGTGTTTACAGAAATGAAGCGGTATATTGCTCACATGATTAATCAGTTGGAGATTACAATGGAACCAGCGACAAGCTCCCATCATGCTAGAGTTGCATTGGTTCAGCATTGCCCATATAAGTATTTGCACAACGATAGCAGTATTCCTATTAGCATGGCATTTGGCCTGACAGACCACAATTCAGTTCATAATATCCAGAGCTTTTTACTGGACAAGGTGCAGCAATTAGAAGGGGGCCGTGCTCTGGCAGCAGCTCTGGAGGGTACAGTGGAGCATGTGTTTGAGAAAGCACCACATCCACGCCAACTGAAGGTGCTCATTCTCTTTGTGACTGGGTCAGTGGAAGAGAATAAGGAGAAGCTGCTAAAGGCTGCCATTGATGTCAAATGCAAAGGATATTTCATTGTGGTGATAGGAGTGGGTAAGCAGCTCAATGCTGAAGATGCTCGTATCCTGGCCCAGGTGGCTAGTGAGCCTTCAGATGTATTCTACAAGAGTGTAGATGGACCTGAAGGCTTCTATGATGACCACCTTCAGAGGTTTGCCCAACTATTGCCAGAGTACCTTAGTTGTAAGTATAACAACTCTTTAACACAAGTATATGAATTAATCAGTAGTCATATGATATTTCATTATTATTTTCTTTATATTTTTATATCACACATCAGTGAAGGATGCCTACATATCTGCTGAAGTCTCAAAGCACTGCCAGGGGTACCAAGGTGACGAACCAGACAGGTCACAAAATACTTACATGTAAGCCTGCTGACATTACTCTTTAAGTGCATAGTTCCTCCTGCCAATAATTTTCAGGATTATAGGTTATTAATCCATATTTTTTACTTTTATACCATGTTTTATTTTAGGTCCAACAATACATACAATGAGCAGGAACTGAAGAAGGATAAGGAACAAATGCTTAAAGGTTTGGCCATTTTTAAATGAATGTTTAGTTACTGCTGGCCATATAATGGATATATAATATTAAGTTAACTTAATAATAAATAGCCTATATGTCATTACTAACAAGGCCTGCATCTAAGGAAAGATAAACTACTGATTAACAAAAAAACTGTTTTGTGTAAGTTTTCCTAGAAAGCTGAAAAACTGATGAACTGAAACATTTTTTTTTATACAGGAATATGCAAAGAAAATTACAGAGAAAATACCTCCTCATCCTTATGCATTCACACTTTTCATTAGCCACAGTTATCTTTGGTTTATTTAGGTTATTATAAAAAAACAAACAAAAAAAAAACATACTTATAATAACGTGCTTTATCATTATGCCCAGTAGCCACTTTGGTCTCAGCTAAGAAAATGCTTACTTTCTCCCCAAGAAAGGTTTTTATTTATTTAATTTTTAAATCGTGATAGTTGTTAAAAGGACTATATAAATAAAATAAAATTTAATTGAATTTGTGTGGCCAATCTTCAGTTTTTAGTACTGTCCCCAGAAATACACTAGAGTGTCACATCCATAGCAGTAGCTGTAAGAGTTTCATTATAGTTGCCTAAAGGTTTTGTAGGTTCTTGAATGTTTGCTTAATATTAAATTCTGCCAGAAACAAACCAAACAAATCTTAAGAAGCAATTCATAGCAATACATTAGCATGGTTAGTGTAGAATTTACATTATACTATAATACCTCATTTCAAAAGTTTGAACACAGGACTTTTCAGGACTTCCACCAGCTGTGCTAGGGGCATTATGCATACCAGAGCAGTAAGATCATTGTCCATGTGGATTAATGGCACATTAGCCTATCACCACTCTTTATTTTGTTTTTAATTTAACTTTGGACAATAGAAAAGCTGAGAGTTTTACAGCTTTAAACCACTAACATGTTACCAATAACCAAGAAAAATCTTTACATTTTAGGCTGCATGCTTTATATCCTCTCAGAACCCACTCGAAAACAAAAAAGTCTAATTAGTTTCAGATGGTGGGTTTGCTGCATGATGTCCACAGCTTGAGTTAGTCGATAGATTTTGTTTTGTATTTTTGAGATATTGAGATAAGCTGAAAATCAACACTCATGCAGCATTCTGTATATGCTGAAGACATTACATTCAGGTATGATATATATATATATATATATATATATATATATATATATATATATATATATATATATATATATATATATATATATTACTGTATGTATATGAGATGATAGATCAAAATTTCTAATTTTTTGTCCTGATATCCCATCAGGATGTTTTAAACAACTTGAAAATATGACACCTTTGAAGGCAGACAACATAAATTTAGGTGAGCAATAGTATAAGAACAGATAGTTGAATTAATTAAACTTTATTTTTGGTTACATATCCCTTTTTTGCAATAACAGTGTGAAGTTAGTGAACCCCTGAACATCAAACTGTTAGATTTTTCTTTTGTGATGCTTTACTAGACGTCTTTTTGTTGTTGTTTGTTTTTCGTTGAGGTGACTCTTAGTAGGTGTTCAGTTTGATCAATTCTGGTGATTGACATGGACAGTCTTTGACTCAGTTGTCTTCCTGCATGTTGAAGTTGCTTCCAATCAGATTGGATGCATTTCTCTTTAGACTTCTGATTTAGTTTTGTACTGCACTGGATTATTACTTTTTCAGGATATTTCAAATTGTTGTATTGGCTATACCCACTGCTTATGTAATGGCTCTGATAGATTTTTCCTCTTCTCTCCTTATTGTTTCCCTTTTTATCAGGCCTCTTTAACTGAGATATAATTTTTTTTTTAAAACTGTATAACACACCTTGGCAACAAGAAACAACATTCAGTTACATGTTTTAATATTTTTGGTCACATGAAAAATGGGTGAATTTAAACAAAAGGTGTCATTTTTTAAGTTGCTTAACAAATCTACATATATGAGGAAATGAATGATGAAATTTTTTCTTTCTAATTGAATCTTTCTAATAGAACCATTTCTGATGTCAATCCTATATATAAGATGGACAAACCCAGTGTATTACAGAAAGTCTGAATTATAATAATATGTTAATCTAATCTATATTACAAACCTGTTGAAGTATGTGACAGTATGTCACTCCATTACTGAACACACACCAGGTGTTCAAAGCAATAGCAAGTTACATCAAGATATCACATAGCAGGCATTTCAGCTAATCTATGTAAAACTCATTTTACCTATTCTAATATTTACTCTTAAATGTTCTTCATTTGCAAAACTCTGCTGCCATTACTAACACACTCTTTTTCATAATATAACACCTCATTTTTTGCATGTTCTAGTTAATGAGTTTGCCGACCCATGCTCACTTGACTTTGACACTGGACTACCATGCAAAGACTATGAGGCTAAGTGGTACTTTGACAAAAAGAATGGATTCTGTGCCCGGTTCTGGTATGGAGGTTGTGGAGGAAATGAAAATAGGTTTGAGACTGAGGCGCAATGCCTTAAACACTGCATCAATACAGGTATGTGTTTTTGCCCGACTGAACCAAGTGATTGAGAGGCAACCTACTGTAGGAAACCTAGATCTTGGAGCATATACAGTTAAAAGTGGAATGTGCTGTGATCATTGAATTTGGTGTCAAAGCAGCATAAGATAAGCATAAGTTTTATTAGAATGTATTATTACCTTTTTTTACTAAGCACAACAATTACCAAATAACACTGAACAACTCAAATGGGCCAGTGCAAATGCAAATATAAAAGGTTACCGAAAGATAAGAAGAAGAAAAAAGATTTTCTGGTGTTTCCCAAAGCTTTTTTGATTAAGTGAAACTTAAAATATTTAAATATGTGTTTTTTCTTGACTCCCACAGTAGAGCAGCAGCCACAACTGAGTGTCAACAAGATCCAATCAGAGGACCCCCCTGCTCCAGGTTAGTCTACCTCTGCTGAGGACATCATAAAGACTGACAGGGGCTTTTTTTTTATCTCTTTTAAAAAAACAAAAAACGTATTCATCATTTTGGCTGAGAGCAATCCTGTCCCTTTGCTTTGAAGCTCACTGCATATTTAAACAGTAATTGGATGATCATTACTCCATACATACACATGCTCATATAAGGTGGCTAAACCTACCTCAGCTCAAAAATATTTATATGAAACCTAACTTAACAATAAGCTCTCTGTGATCTCATTTATGCTTCTGGAAAAAATAATGCTTGTTCACCAAAAAGTGACATTTTTAGGGTATGGGATGTATTGTCATCAAATGTTTTAATTATTTTATTAAATGTTCTTTGTTAATAAAATCGTTGTTTACCTTGAAACAGTTAATACTTTACAGTTCCACAAAGCCAACATTGTTTACCAAGCCATCCTAATATAATTTTCAGAATCCCTATTTATTCAGCAGTAATACATGCCTGAATGTCTTATTAGTTATTCATATATATTAGTATTTTTCACTCATCTGCTGCTATCTTCAAACAGCTCCACAACTTTCAGTGGTGGACATCTGTAAAATTCCCAAAGATGAAGGCACCTGTGCTAAGTTTGTACTAAAATGGCATTTTGACTCCATTGAGAAGAGCTGTAAACGATTCTGGTATGGAGGCTGCGGTGGCAACCAAAATCGTTTTGACACGCAAAAGGAGTGTGAAATAGCATGTGGAAAAGCAGGTGAGACATACAACTGTAGACTGAGTCAAGAGGTTTTTAATTGTCATTTCAACCATATATAGCTGACAAAGTACATAGTGAAATGAAACAGCAGAGGTAAGGACTGAAAGTAAGTTGTCCTAGCCACATAATGTGAAACCTAGTGCAAGCTGTGTAAAATAGTCCCTCATAAAGCTTACAACATGACCAATAAAAGACAAGGGTGTATAAATGTATTGATTTGTATAGCACTTTTGACAATATATATTTTCACAAATAATTTATTCAGAATAAAATCTAGAAAATGCAGCCATACAAGCTATCCATGTGGTCCATTCTCAGAAAAAGTAAGTGGCCTCTAATTTATAAAACTCCAACCAGAAGTAGGGCATAGAATGGATCAGGCACATGTAGGCTGAGAACAGAACAGAAACAATCAGGTACACTTGGATTTGCATGTGCAGCTTGACAGAGAGAGTAAGAGAGAAAGAGAGACAGACAGGCTGACAGACAGACAGAGAAAGAAAGAAACATAGAATATTATGTACGTATGTGATCACCTAATGGTTAAGCATAATGTAGGTTGTGTGCAAAGTGCAGGCAGGGACTCTAAAGACTAGCTATGACAGAAAGACTAGCTATTACTAAATTAAGAGCCAGAAGGTGGCACAGACATAAGAGGTTCCTGGGACATAAGGTATCCATTGTACTGTCATCAGCAGAACAGTGGAAGCTAACACCATGTTTACAACAAATACCCAGAGGCAGCATATATAATGGTTATACACTGGGTCTAAAACAGAAACTTTCAGGATACCTGAAACACTTTACTTTGGTAAAGTTTACATTGTGTTACATATAAATCCTGAGCCAGGAGAGGTCTGTACTCTTAATTCAATTGCCTATACACCAGCAAGGAGACAACCATGATCAGAGGCCAATAATAGGTCATTTATCACTTTAACCAGTGCTTTCTCTGTTCTATGATGACACCTAAATCCTAACTGATACATTTCATGAATCTTATTCCTATGTAGGTATTATCATAACTGCATAACTATTTCTAGGCTCTGGGAGATAATGGGGAGGTGTGATGTTGACCTATAGACAGCTGACAGGGGTCAAGCTCAGGTTTGATATCTGCTTGGTTAATAGATTTAGGTACATAGCAAATGCTAAGAAAATAATTGACTATTTTTTTATAAAAGGTTCAATTGCTACTGGTATTAGAATATGTAGGTTAGGGATATAGTGTTGATGACTTTGAAGAAGAGCAGTGAGGCATTCTGAAACTGCTGATCTGATACAGTAATGCAATCTACAGGATTAGCTGGTTTAAAATTAATAGTCTGAATTCTATTACCTGATTATTATTTATTTTTTTTGCCACTGAAATAATGAATAAAGTCATTGCTGATGCATCTGATGGCTTGCTCCAATATCAAATAATAATCAAGGATCTTTGTTTAGGGTTGAGAGATATGCTTATCTAGCAGCACTAAGAATTCTATGTACAGTTCTTCCATCCCTGCTACTTGAAATACCAGCAGTTTGCTTTGACATCATATACATTATAATTTTCTGGTTGTCTGTTTTAGGGTGCATGTGTGATTGTTATACCTGGGTGCTTGTTTTTCTCAATAATTATTCTGGAGCTACATTTAGAATCTTTAAATTCTTGTAATTAAAAATAATGCAATTTATTAAAAGTCTTGTGGTAATTGTACTTTTCTTAGACTAAGGCTGTGTAACTAAAGCAGTAGTAAAACAAATAGTTCCCTACTTCTGTATAATATAGATTCAAGATTTTTATTGTCATGTAAAGTAGTGAGTGTATAGCTTGTATAACAGTGTACATTTGCTGTCCCTTCTGTGCTGAAAACACAGCCATTAATGTGAGTACACCCCTAAGTGTAAATGTCCAAATTGGGCCCAAAGTGTCAATATTTTTTTTAGCAAGGCAGAGGTCATCTTGGAGGTGTGTTTGGAGTCGTTATCATGTTGGAATACTGCCCGGTGGCCCAGTCTCTGAAGCAAGGGGATAATGCTCTGTTTCAGTATGTCACAGTACATGTTGGCATTCATGGTCCCCTTAATGTAAAGCATGGTGGTGGGAGTGTCGTGGTCTGGGGCTGCATGAGTGCTGCCGGCTCTGGGGAGCTACAGCTCCGGCAGAGAGCCGGCAGCACTCATGCAGCCACAGATCACAACACTCCCACCACCATGCTTTACTGTAGACAAGACACACTTGTCTTTGTACTCCTCACCTGGTTGCTGCCACACACGCTTAAGAAACTTATTTGGTTCATCTTGGTCTCATCCAGTAATCCATGTCATTAGTCTGCTTGTCTTCAGCAAACTGTTTACCTGCTTTCTTGTGCGTCATCTTTAGAAGAGGCTTCCTTCTGGGACGACAGCCATGCAGACCAATTTGATGCAGTGTGCGTCATATGGTCTGAGCACTGACAGGCTGATCCCCCACTCCTTCAACCTCTGCACCAATGCTGGCAGCATTTATACATCGATTTCCTAAACACAACCTCTGGATATGACGCTGACCAACAATGTTTATGTAGAGCAACAATTCTTTTTTCAGATCCTCAGAAAGTTCTTAGCCATGAAGTGCCATGTTGAACTTCCAGTGACCAGTATGAGAGCGTGAGAGTGATAACACCAAATTAAACACACCTGCTCCCCATTCACACCAGAGACCTTGTAACTAACGAGTCACATGACACCGCAGAGAGAAAATGGCTAATTGGGCCCAATTTGGACATTTACACTTAGGGGTGTACTCACTTTTGTGGCCAGCAGTTTAGACATTAATGGCTGTGTTGAGATATTTTGAGGGGACAGCAAATGTACACTGTTATACAAGCTGTACACTCACTACTTTACATTGTAGCACAGTGTCATTTCTTCAGTGTCACGAAAAGATTTTGAAAATATTTACAAAAGTGAGAGGCGTGAGATATATATACCACTCAGGAGTTAGAAGTTTCAGTTGTCATTATTCATCATTATTTCAGTTTTAAAGCTGTCTGTACCTACCAAAATTTTATTTAGTATATTTGTAGAAAAGATGCTACATGAGCAAGGGGGGCACATTGGCTTAGTGGTTAGCATGTTCGCCTCACACCTCCAGGGTTGGGGGTTCGATTCCCGCCTCCGCCTTGTGTGTGTGGAGTTTGCATGTTCTCCCCGTGCCTCGGGGGTTTCCTCCCCCGGTCCAAAGACATGCATGGTAGGTTGATTGGCATCTCTGGAAAATTGTCTGTAGTGTGTGAGTGAATGAGAGTGTGCGTGTGCCCTGTGATGGGTTGGCACTCCGTCCAGGGTGTATCCTGTCTCGATGCCCGATGACGCCTGAGATAGGCACAGGCTCCCCGTGACCCGAGAAGTTTGGATAAGCGGTAGAAAATGAATGAATGAATGCTACATGAGCAAGCAAATGACTTTTTTTTCCTTCAACAGCTGCTGTTAAGCAGGCACCTGTGATTGCTGCAGTGAGTACGTAAATGAACACTGAGGATTCAAGGGTCCCTCTGAGGAGAAATAATGAAAATCAAATTGCCTGCACTGGATTCTGCCAGAGGAAGCCTTCAACATAGTCTTTTTTTGTTTGTTTGTTTCTTTTCTTTTCTTTTTTTTTTTGCATTTGGGGGTTGGGGGGTTAGGGGGCAAGCCAAACAGGTCATTGCATGATATTTTTGTAGTGGTGCTAAATTTTTTGTTTGTTTCTTTGTTTGTTTGTCCATTTTCTCAGAATGCGATAAAATGTCTAAATAGCTGAATTCCAGGAAAAAAAATATTTTGTAATTATTTTTTTTCTTAACATGTATTAAATGCTTGATGAAACGTATTATGTCTTTTGAAGTCTATAGACATCACTTCCTTTTTTGTCTAGTTTTTAACTCACAAAGGTACTTTCAAGTGCCCTCATTATGCTTTCACTGCTTGTTTGCATTCTCTGATTCCCTGTGGAATAACACTTGTTCATAAAAGATCAAAATGTTCTCATTGAAATAATCCACTCCAGTGATTTATGATTATTGCATAAAATTTGGCAGTGTAAATCATAGATAATCATATCCATTTCTAAGGCTAATACAATTCAGATGTCACATGCTAAAACCTTTACTGTTTTTAAATACTGGAATAATTGTGCAAAACAGAAGTAAAAATGATTGTGAGCTAATCAAGCAAGACTTATTTTTGGTGTGTGTGTTTGTGTGTGTGAAAAAGAAAAAGGTAAAAAAATAAATAACTTTTGTGTTTCTCAAAAAACATAGAAGACATTCATACAGACAATACATAATAATAGGTATTTATACATTGACATAGCTTTATATATTTACCAGTGTTGAAAGCAAGGGCCAAGGAATCTATGACACAGCTTACCTCAGACAAGATGAGAGTGCTTTTTGCCATTACTGTGTATTTGCAGGTCTGTTTAAGAACTGTGGAACAAATCTGTTCCACAGCTTGTGTTGAGCTGGACTGTTCAAGCAGTGACTCATTTTAGGTGGAATATCCTTTTATGGTGCACACTTCATGGCTCTGTATTTTTTTATGACTGGATGACTTTTAGGTTTGGGGAGATTTGCTATACTAACTCAAACTGACATTTTCCAAGTCTTACTTGGAAGATTTTAGTATGCATGGACTTTTGGCCAAATAAGAAATAAATAAACTAAATTTGGCAATGATGTACTTTGTGAGGAGCAATTCACTGAGCCAAACCAAGCCCATAATATCTCAGCTTAAGTCTTACTTTTGCTTAGTATAGCAAATTGTTATTTTCTTCATCCCCTACCTACAGAATCTTGTTTGTTCATATCCAAAATTGTACTAGCATGACACAATAGTGTGCAAGACAAAAAAAAACTGTCTGTTTATAAATCTAAAGCTAATTTACTCTTAAACTTCTTACAAAATACACTTCTCATCTGAGCTGCTCAGTTTTCCCACTCTTTTTGATGTTCCCATGCCAACTGTGAAATATGATCTCTCCAACAGGTCTTGAGTCTGCACTGGGGTCTCCTTCCAGTGGGGCATGCCAGATTCAGCTCTAGCAGAAATAAACAATGGCTCTCTATGGCTGCCCTTGAATTAGAGGAGCAACATGCATACACACTTATACCTAGGGGCAAACTAGCAGTGGGGATAAAAAAGACAATGTAATCAGTGCAGTAATACAAGAACTGTGAGGCTTCAGCCCTATCAGATGCACGACCGTGCCACCCCCTTATAAAATAAACAAAAGTGGAACAAATTTAGAAAAGTGGAACAGAATATTTAGATCCTAGTTTAAATAGCTATACTTGAAGAAATGTTCACTTTCAAATTAAAGGGAATGCACAAATCTGTTGGTATTATTTTCAATTACATGTTTACTGAATCTCATTTAAAATGTGATGAAAGTCAAAAGATTTTTTGTTTTTTCGATTTGAGCTTGAAAAAGGCTCATGGGTACTTTAGAAACTGTGCCACTTGGTTTATGTGCTTTAAATTTCAAGTTACACAAATATTTGAGTTCTGATCATATACAGTATGCATGCTTTCCATCAGAAAAAGATATAATTATCCTGAGCTCATAAGAGCTACATGCAGCAATACAGAAAAAGAGAGGTACAAATGAATTTTTCTGACATGCAAAAAAATAATAATAGTCAAAAGGCAAATGAAGTTCAAATCATGTTTGCACTGAAATGGTCTTCTTTCTGCAGAACATCTGTTCACCCCACTTCCTCCAGGCCTCAGAATCATGACTCATTGCAAAGGCATTTTGGCTTTTCACAAATCCCATAAAGTCTTAAGTACTTTATTTATTTACGGTCTCCCGAGAGAGGAGAAATCTAATTTTGATTACTGACATTTTACACTGCTTTAGACTTTAGAAGGAATAAATCGACGGAAGGAATAAATGTGATCTCTCTTATGCATTCTACACTTATTTATAACATTTCTTACTCTACACTGTAGTCAGCTATTTAGGTTTATAACTTTTAAATTTGTTGTAACTTTTACAAACTTCTTAATTTAATCTAGACCATTTTTATGATAAAAATATGATTACTCATATATTTGTGCCTCAAAATTAAGAGCTTATATGACAGGTTGCTCTTTTGCCAGAATTAAAAAATAAATAAGATCAGAAATAGAATATAATCTACTTAATACATTTTAGTTTAACATTTTAAAGGAAATGGTGCTTGTTTTGTAGCCAAGATGCAGAAAAAAGTAGCAATAAATTATATCATAGTTACACAGATGTGCAGCTTGTGTAAAAAAAAAAAATAATAAACTAGACAAAACACACTACTCAATAGAATGCAGGATCCAACTTTTTGAGTGAATGCACTCTTGATTAAGTTTAAAAATGACATCTGTAACAGAATCCTTTTGTAGTCTGCTGTGGCCAAGTTTGCATGTAAAAAACAAGTTAAATCAATCTGATGTTTTGAAGCTGTGCTGAAGATGTGCATTTACAATTGGGAATTGGTCAGTCACATGCTGCATTATGGGAAAGTTTGCTGTTTTGGTAGGGTTCATTCTTTGTTAATTCAGTGCAAAAAAAAAAAAAACACATTTACACATAATGTTAGAACCTTAAAGATTCTGTGGTTTTGTTTTGTTTTTATCCACATGCTAGGTCCACATTTCCAGAAATCTGTTCTTAACTGGTGTGTGGCTTACTCAAGGTTCGGTGCGCATCTTCTTTCAAACAAACAAAAATTGGAAGCCTTTGTACAGAACATGTTTATACTGTATAGATAAATAGAACATATTTTGCATTAAATAATGAAAACATTGATATACCTGCAGAAACAGAAGCAAGAGAGCAAGTTCTTCAAACACACTACGTATACCGTGTACACATACTGTACACACACTATGTGATGTATTAGGCAAGTAAATCAGTTTTGACAAGTTGATGTGTTTGAATCAGGAAAAATGGTCAAGAAGAAGGATCTGAAGAAACTCTGAGATAAAACTGTGATGCTAAAAAGTTGGGTCAGAGTTTCTCCAGAACAACAGGTCTTCTGGAGTGTTCCCTGCATGCATTGGTTAGTAACTAGCATAAGTGGCTTAACAACAGGTAAATGGGCATAAAAAGCTCATTGATGTTCATGTAGCGCAAAGGCTGACTGGTCCAAATCCTACAGAAAGGCTACTGTATTACAAATTGCTGAAATGGTTTATGAACACAAAGAGCATTACTGCATATGGGGCTCATAGCTGCAGCGCAGTCAAAACTGACATCCAACACAGAAAGGGATTACCATGGCCAAATTAGCATCAGAACTGAACCATGGAGCAATGGATGAAGGTGGTCTGGTTGGATGAATTCTGTTTTATTTTGCATCATGTGGATGGCCAGGTCCTTTACTTGGAGAAGAGATGGCACCAGGATATGGGAAGAACGCAATTAAGCAGAGGCAGTGAGATGTCAACATGTGGGCAATGTTCTGTAGGGAAACCATGAGACTTAGCATGTATGTGAATGTTACTTTGATATGTGCCACCTACCCAAGCATTGTTGCAGACAAAGTACACCCCTGCAGGGCAATGGTACTCTCTAATGGTATTGGACTCTTTAAACAGGATAAAGTTCCCTGCCACAATGCAAAAATTGTTTATGTATAGTTTGAAGACAAAGAGTTTAATATGTTGACTTGGCTGCCGAATTCCCCATATCTCAATCTGATTGAGCATCTGTGGCATGTACTGGACAAAGACGGAAGCCCCACTTCAAACCTTACAGGACATAAAGGATCTGTCCATACCTGAAAAGGTAAAACGTGTTTGTTTGCACAAGGTAGAACTGCATAATTCTACACATGTGGTTTTAATGTTATTAACAGAATAATTAACAGCCAGGTGTTACTTAGGAAATGGTGTTCTTTAGTACATTGTCTCTAATATTATATATACATGTCAGGTATTAAGTATATATGTATATATACATGTAAGGTATAGCTAGCTCTTTAATAAAGACAGGATTGTGGGCTGGATCAGAACTAGATACTAAAATTTTCGCTCTGAATGTTTGTACTCATTTCGGTTAAAGTGTTTTCTTTTGGATCTGCTAAGGAAAAAAGCCACAAGAAAAAACTTAAGCCTCAAAGATATTTTTAATTTTTTAATTAATATAACTTCCTTTTTTTGTTATAATGTATAAAATATTATTTAGCATTATTTAAGAATAAGATATAAACAAATAATAAATAAAAAGAATGGTTTTAGCATGTTGATTATGCTCATTATGAAATATTAAAGGTTAATATCAAGTCAAGAAGCTTTTATAGTCATTTCAACCACATATATTACATATAGTTGCAGTACACAGTGAAATGAGACAGTTTCTCCAGGACTGTGGTGCTACATAGAACAAAGACAGAGCTATGGATTTAAGTAAGTTTGTCCCAGCCACATAAAGTGCATCTGTGCAACCTGGTGCAAACAGAGCAAGACAAGACAAAAGAAGGTTCAAAAATTGCAAGACATTACACAAAAGACGATATAAAAAAGACAATAAACAAAAACAGCACCGACCAGTGTAGATACTGTATGTTCAGTCAGGATAGTGTGTGCAGAAATACTGGAATGAATACAGTATTATACTGTAGCAGCAGTTGCATGAGGTAATGTAAAGTTTTGTGCAGAACAGCAATCAACTGAAATGTGAAAGCTTGTGCAAAGAGCAAAAAACAGTGTGATGATAATATAACTCTCCAAATAAGGCTGACGTCTGCACTACTGTTTATCTGACTGCTTCTTTTATTTACTTTTAGAAAGACACGACACAAATCATTTAGTTGCTGTAGCAAACATTTCCAATGCATGGACCAAATGCAGAGAGTAGTTTACACACTAAATAAAATCAGTTGACACAGCTGGAGTCAACCGGAGGTGATTCCACATGTGTAAAGTCAAACACCTCTATGAGTACAGAGATTTATACTAATGTAATGTATAAAGTACTAGACTTAAAGAAACTAAATTAAAGAATCAAGCAAGCATGACTGTTAGGGCAGGAAAAAATTATTAACTCTCTCCATAACCAAACTCATTCAATCTCTGTTTATCCTCATTACCCTGTTCCAAATGTTGCCTGTGACTCATCTTTCCACATGGAAACATGTTCCCTTCTGATGTGGTACGGGAAACATTCATTCATTCATTCATTCATTCATTCATTCATTCAGAAAGTGATTCTTAATGATTCTCTGTATACTCAAGTAACATGCAGCATCAGCACAATGACTGTAGATTTTTTGTATGATGTGAATAACATTAGAAAACTGTTAAAAGTGTTACTGTTAAAACTTGTCTTGCAAATCAAAAAGAATTACAATTAATATACAGTATCTCACAGACATAAGTACACCACTCTCATTTTTGTAAATATTTTATTATATCTTTTTATGTGACAACACTGAAGAAATGACACTTTGCTACAATGTAAAGTAGTGAGTGTACAGCTTGTATAACAGTGTAAATTTTTGTCCGCCTCAAAATAACAACACAGACATTAATGTCTAAACTGCTGGATACAAAGTGATGATGTCTAAGTGAAAATGTCCAAATTGGTACCAAAGTGTCAATATTTTGTGTGGCCACCATTATCATCCGTTTGAGGATGCCTCACAAATGCTCAATAGGAGACAAGGAGACATGCTTGGCCAGTCCATCACCTTTACCCTCAGCTTCTTTGGCAAGGCAGAGGTCGTCTTAGAGGTGTGTTTGGAGTCGTTATCATGTTGGAATACTGCCCCACGTCCCAGTCTCTGAAGTGAGAGGATCATGTTGGCATTCATGGTTCCCTCAATAAATCGTAGCTCCCCATTGCTGGCAGCACTCATACAGCCCCAGACAACAACACTCCCACGACCATACTTTACTGTAGGCAAACTTGTCTTTGTACTCCTCACCTGGTTGCTGCCACACACGCTTGACACTATCTTGTCTTCAGCAAACTGTTTACCTGCTTTCTTGTGCATTATCTTTAGAAGAGGCTTCATTCTAGGACGACAGCCATGCAGACCAATTTAATGCAGTGTACAGCGTATGGTCTGAGCACTGACAGGCTGATCCCCCACTCCTTCAATCTCTGCAGCAATGCTGGCAGCATTTATAAATCTATTTCACAAACACAACCTCTGGATATGACGCTGACCATGTGCACTCAACTTCTTTTGTTGACCATGGCGAGGCCTGTTATGAGTGGAATCTGTTAAACCTCTGTATGGCCACCGTGTTGCAGCTCAGTTTCAGGGTCTTGGCGATCTTCTTATAGCCTACGCCATCTTTATGTAGAGCAACAATTCTTTTTTTCAGGTCCTCAGAAAGTTCTTAGCCATGAGGTGCCATGTTGAACTTAAAGTGACCAGTATGAGAGAGTGAGAGTGATAACACCAAATTAAACACACCTGCTCCCCATTCACACCTGAGACCTTGTAACTAACGAGTCACATGACACCGCAGAGAGAAAATGGCTAATGGGCGCAATTTGGACATTTACACTTAGGGGTGTACTCACTACTGTGGCCAGTGGATTAGACATTAATGTCTGTGTTGAGATATTTTGAGGGGACAGCAAATGTACACTGTTATATAAGCTGTACACTCACTTTACATTGTAGCACAGTGTCATTTCTTCAGTGTCAATATGATATAAATATAATATAATATAATAAAATATTTACAAATATGTGAGGGGTGTACTTACTTCTGTGAGATACTGTAAATGTCCCTTTTTTATAAAATGCTGGGCCCAATACTACTGCTTTGCTGGATCCAGAAAAAAAAGTAATATGGAAATGAAATGTAAGTGAAATGTCATTTTAACAACATTCACAGCTAATGTAAAAGAATGTAATAAAATTAAGACAATGTAAAATGTATAGATTTTTTATAATATAAAATTTCCATTTTTTAAATGTTATTTTACATTGTCTTAATTAATACTATTACATAGTGTTGATTGTTCTTTAGTTGTTAAAATGCTCATAATGCTTATCCTCCCCCTGTCCCTTTGTTACAAAAGAGCATCTTGCAATATGCTTTAGTCTTCAATAAACAATGCCATACTGGACAAATTTAACAAACACCACTTTTCCATAACACCCTGCAGACTTTGGCATAGCATCCTTTGCCTACACATGTGTACCAGATGCTTCAGCTGTCTATGACCCCTGACATCTTTGGAGTTCAAAGTTTTTGTCAGCTGCTCTCTTCTTTGATCAGTGTAAGATTTGCAGGACATTTCATTGGCACTGACTCAACAGTTAAAGACACTAATGCAGCAAGATCTTTTTTTACTGACATGCTGAAGTTATGTTATAGCTTAAACTCTTGCTGTTAAAAGTGTTTCTAAGGTTACAAACACTGGAGTCTTTGAGTTTATATTAGCAGTGTACAGATATGTGTGGATAACAATAGACATGCTCCAGGTGTATAGGAGAAAACAGAGGAGAACTCAGCTGTGAGTTCTTAATGTGAATTTTATATCAGGAACAGATACAGATAACTAGATATGAGTGAAATTAATTAATTTATTATTTGCTTTAGTTGAAACTGCAAATAATACACTTCAACAATATAAATGCATTTGCTATCACATGAAAACAGATCTAGATTTTGCGTGGTAATAGCCTATGCCTGCCAAAGCCAGATGTCCAAGCCACCTCCAGCCCCCTTCAGAAAAGAGCAATACAATCCAACAGCCTGATGTAGTACAATTTTCATTCTACAGTAAGTATACATCAACGGTTCATTTTATCTTCATGTTTATGTGCTTTTTCCCACTGGGAAAAAAAACTATCAACAGAGATAAACAAGAAACATGACAATCGCATACATGTAACATAAAAAAAAAAGTATTCTGAAGTGTTCTATGAATTCTGGCCAAACATTAAACCTTATTTCAATACAGCACTGAACAGCTTTAGCTTCAGTGTTAATATTCTAAGGTTGCATGTATGACATATTTCACCCGCATGGTTTGGCTTTTCCAACTGTTCACTCTCATCATCCTTTATAATGAACTTTCAGTATTAAGTAAAAACATGTAGAGTTTTTGCTCCCTGTGTACATAATAGAATGAGAGAACTCTTCATTGTGCAACTGCAAAAGCAAATCCATCTTCAACAAACACATGCATAGTGAAAGATTAGCATCTGGGAGAGTCCTGTAAGTCACTCTCAGTCAAAAACAGGAAGAACATACTTAAGACCTTTGAAATCACACGGTTTAGCTGAGAAGATGGAAAAGGGGGTGGTTAAGGGTAGGGGGATCAGTTCTCAAGGAAAGCCACGTAGTCAGTGAGTCTGGCCAGCTGCTGCTCGTTTGGAACCAGAGAGACAGGGGGAGGATCTGGAAAGAAAGAACAGCAAAGAAGGGAGTATGAGTCTGACACGAGAATATAAATCTCATAAAACATCCCCATTCTCTACACAAGTACTGCAAAGAATCCTGTAAGGAGAATGTGACTAAACTCATTGAGCTGCACAATGTGTAAAAAAAAAAAAAGTGTTAAAATGTGCATAACACAGCAGCACATGTATAAAATTAAACAAGCTGGCAGGGAAAAAGTGGGTGAAATGTGTGAGCAGTACTTCATGTGGTCACCATGGAGAACAGTGTGTTTTTCTAAATAAGAGGGGAGAATAACTGACGCATAACAGACAGATGATTCAGACCTACACAAGAAGCAAAATGGAAAACAAAATTTTTTAAACAAGAAAGAAAGAGTGCCCCCACCTGGTTTCTGTGGTAATATCATCCGGGCGTTGGGATCTGCCTGCCATCCGTGACTGATTACACCTTATGAAAGAGAACAAAGTCTGAATTGGTTTCTTATGTGAAAAATCTCACCTTTTCTGTTATGGCATGCTGTGACACCATAACATAAACTGACAAGAAAACAAGAAAAAGGGGGAGTTGATGAGTTTAATATAATATATTTAATATAAAAGCTTATGAAGTTTCATAAGATTAGTTTATGGATATGATGGTATATTAATGATGAGGTAAAATGCTTTGCACATTTGTCACACTTGAATGTTTCAGATTATCAAACAAATTTAAATATTAGTCAAAATTTATTTAAAGTTAAATATTAGTCAAAGTTAACATAAGCCACGCTTACCCCAAACACTTTTTGACACAGGGCCATGTGGGATAGGATTTTGTTTTCCCTTAAGAATAAAAACCTTCATTTATAAACTGCATGTTGTGTTTACTTGTGTTATACTTGACTAGTATTTAAATTTGTTTGATGATCTGAAGCATTAAAGTGTGACAAACAAGAAAAAAAAATAAAAATCAGGAAGGGAGCAAACACTTTTTCACACCTTTTGTCTATGTTTGTCTATGTCCATATATAAGAATATGTGCATGAATATCTTGCATGACATGACCAGTGCCATGAAAGAACCAAAACACATGGCTCTTAATTATTGTTGCTTGTACAGCCATGGCCAAAAGATTTGAGAACGACACAAATGTTAATTTCCATAAAGTCCATTGCTTCAGTGTTTTAGATCTTTTTGTCAGATGTTACTATGGCACAGTGATAAGTGTCAAAGGCTTTTATTGACAATTACATTAAGTTTATTCAAAGAGTTAGTATTTGCAGTGTTGACCATAATTATTCAAGCCTTCACAGCAATTCACCCTGGCATGCTGTCAATCAACACCACCACATTCTGACTGATGGCAGCCCATTCATGCATAATCAATGCATTTTTGTTGTCTTGTTTGTCAGAATTTGTGGGTTTATGTTTGTCCAACCAGCCATTCAAGTTCCCAATGGTATTAAGGTCTGGGAATTCTCCTGTTCATGGACCCAAAACTCTGATTTTTTGTTCCCCGAGGGACTTAGTAATCACTTTTGCCTTATGGCAAGGTGCTCCATCATGCAGGAAAAGGTGCATAGTTAGAGGTGCTCCATCATGCAGGAAAAGGTGCATAGTCTTGGATAGTTAGAAGTTGTTTATGCGTGAAACATGGCTGGTGGTAGTGCTCACCTTTTCTAATCCGGAAAGGGGTTTAATTAGAGAAATTGACTTTACCCCAGTCTTTAGCAGTCCTTTTGTACCTTTTGCAAAATATCAGTCTATCCCTGATGTTTTCCTAAAGATAAGTTATTTCTTTACTGCCCTTTTAACACCAGGCCTTTCTCCAAAAGTCTTTGTCTTACTGTGAAGCGGGGATCACACTGCGATTTTTCATAATCTTACTGAAAGTTGCTTGAACTGTACAAACATGATCCCCATGTCACACTGTGGAATCTCAGTTGTCATCATGTCAAACTGTTTAAGTCAAGACACGTCAAAATTGGATGCACACAAGAAGACTTGCCTGTGGTTTTACATCATTAATCTGTGACATGTTCAGACTGTATGCTGTACTGTCCACCTCGCTTGTTTCAACATCTTCCCTGTGGTGGTGTGAAGTTGTCTCACTATCATCCAGTTCGCCGCTCCTATTGGTTCATGGTTTGAAGCTCGTTGTAGGAGAGGTCACATTGCCAGTAAGTGTCTAAAACCTTCTGACACAGCCAGAATTTAATCGGGAAAAAAAAAACTGAGCGCAACATCTATTAATCGGCTATCAGTGACCAAACCAGCGATCTGACTACAGATTTTACTCTAGGATTCTAGAAATCTATTAGGATTTTAGGATCATCTTTAGGACACAGTCCTGGCATTTGCTGGACTTTCTTGGCCACCCACAACAATTGATCCTCTCTCCTTGAAGTTCTTGATGATATGATAAATGGTTGATTTAGGTGCAATCTTTTTAGCAGCAATATCCTTGCCTGTGAGTCCCTTTTTGTGCAAAATGATGACTACACATTTCCTTGCAATTAACCATGGTTAACTGAGGAAGAACAATGATTTCAAGCACCACCCTTTTAAAGCTTCTAGTCTGTTATTCTAAATTAATCAGCATGACAGGGTGATCATCTTATCCTCATCAACACTCTCACCGGTGTTAATGAGAGAATCACTGACATGATGTCAGCTGGTCCATTCTAGGGAAAGCTGAAATGCAGTGGAAATCTATTTTGGGATTAAGTTCTTTGACATGATTGAATCATAAAAACTGAGAGACTTTATGAAAATTAATATTTGTGTCATTCTCAAAACTTTTGGTCACGGCTGTATATAATGTCCCACATGCAAGAACACATAGTATTTTCTACTATTAATAAATTAAATCTGACTGTTTTAAGGAAAAGTTTGGGTTGGGGCTCAAGGAAACATAAATCCAAAAATATTGATCAAGACATGTTCGGCAAGTAGCTAAATAAACACTTATGCTTTTTGATTTTAAATAGAATCTTACCCTTTACTGCTTCGTCCACAGAATATCCCACAAAAGAAGCAAAGTCCTCTGCACTGATTGAGGTGTATGCCTGGGCTACAAGGCCATATGCCCTCCTGCGGGTCGACTCTGATAAAATATAAAACCAGTGACTTTGGTGATCAAACTTTACAAAGTACAAATGGTGAATCTGTTTGTATATAATCTGATCCACACTTGTCAACCAACATTGAAAAAACATCTTCCCAGAGAATTTCTTCCCAAATACTTGCATTTTCTATACCCAAGAATGAAACGGCACTTTTACTCAGACAAAAAATAAAGTCACTACATGGGTCAAATGGGTCACTAAAGCAAATGAGATGGTGGGAGAAACCATTTTGATCATGATTCATAAACTTCACAAAGTGTTAGCAAAACATGACTCAAAAGAAATTGGCTGCTTAATATCCTTCACTAACTTGCAGAATGAGTTGCAGAAAAATCAGAGGTCAGAAATAGGAGATCGGTTCATCTGTCCTACATTGACATACTATTCCAAAGCCAACTAAAAATAGGCCAGGCTGTCTTTCATAAGCAAACATAGCTCAAACATGCAATTTGAAGACAGAAAAGAACAATGCTAACTTGTTTTCTTCATGTATACACTTCTAACACAAATAAAAATGTCTCTAGATCTCAATTTAATTCTTTTATTTTACATGCAGCAGAATAACCACAGTAATCACAAAAACTTACTTCTACAATGCAAAATAAGTTTGTATATGATCTGTTCATTTTACCTCCAAGTCAAGTCAAGTAGCTTTTATTGTCATTTCTATATATAGCTGATGCGGTACATAGTGAAATGAGACAACGTTTCTCCAGGACAGTGTAATGTTTTCCGTTCATTTCAGAATACACAGTGTACTCTCACATAGACACAAATATATAAACTATCATTACGAAAGTATCAAAATTGCAGTATTTTATTAGAAAGTAGCTTTGTAGTTTTCAGTATTGTTTAGCTGCACACCCTGTAAAAGCACTTAAAATCTGTTAAAAATACATTATTTCGCAATATGGTTTACATTGTCCTTCACATACACCAACTCTTCACACACCATGTGTCTAGTTCACTCCTCTTCCTCTTCCTCTGCATCTTCATACTCTTCATTATCGACTGCTCCAAAGTCCATCTTGGACAATAACGCCTCAATATGGGCTGTGAAAAGAATAAAATGGTCCATTCTCTCAAAACCAGGTTCGGGTCTTTCCTCAGCCAGGGAACTCTTGGCTGCATCCTTTGTCTGTGCAATGAGACCCTTGGAGGACTGCAGAAAGTCTGCAGCATTGCTTTGTTCAAGGGCCTGAACTGCTGTATCAGTGAGCTCTGTGCAAGCTTGTAGCCGGTCTCCGTAACGTCTAGCTAGCTTTCTTAAAACTGACACCTTTTCGTCCTGCTCTTTGCTTATACGCTCCAAGAGGGCATTCTTTCGTTCCTCTAAAGCCACATATAGAGCATCAAATCGCTCCCCAAGCTTTTGCTTAGCATGTTGGGCATTGTCCTGAACAGCTTTGCAAACTTCCTCCATCTGGTTTAGCAAGGCCTGCAGCCGTCCATTACCTGCAACCAGAGCATCAATGGCGTTGCTCATCTCTCCTTTTTGGGCCTGGTAAACACTAGCAAGAGGGGAAACTTCACAATCCTTATGCTGTCCAAACACTTTACACAGTGAGCAAGTGGGAACCTGGTGGGTCATACAGTAGATGTTGATCTTTTCATCCTTGTGCTCCACACACAGTGGTTCAGTGGAGACTTTAGGTTTTACAGGTACTGCAGTTGTTCCACAACCTTCTTGCTGCTGTTTGTAAAGATCAATAATGTTCTCTACTAGAATATTCCTTTGAAGTCCATGTACACCATGACGATCAAGAACCACTTCAAAACGGCATGTTGGACACCTGAACACCCCCCCTGAAAACCGGTAAGGGTTTCGAGAGTCGTAAAGGTCACTAGCACATCCACGGCACAGGTTATGTTGACAGGGGAGGATCACTACCGGCTTGGTGAACATATCAAGACAGATTGGACAACTAAGCTGCTTCTCCAGACTCTCCATAGAGCTAGGAGACCCCGTCAGTGAGCCAGTCCTCTGGATTTCCATTCTAGCTGGTGTCTAATGCTTGCTGGAGTATCTGCAGTAATTATAGTAACACTGCACAAACATGTCCCACCAGCTGTCAGTCCTGCAGCACAGCCGCAAAGGCTTTATACCAACCTCTTTCTGCCCGTGACACTCAATCAGACCAACCAATCAAGAGCACGGCTTGTTTTTAAGTCTCTTTTTGGAGAAACAAGACCCCAACTCCCATCAGCCTCCATATGTCACATGACTTTAAGTGTCGAGGACACAACTCTTCACCCTTTCCAGTAACAAATTCCTTCCCCGATTAAATACTTCAGCAGTAATAAACAAGGCCAATCTGCTGGGCCATGTACACAGTCATATGGCTATTTTATTAGCTATTACAAATTCCTTTTATCTGTCTATTTATCGGAATACTAATTTTGTAGAACTGTAGCCTTGGCCTTTCAAAGAAAAGGCAGCTCTAGTTAAAATGTAAAACATTACAGAATGCAGAACAAAAACTCTTTTGTTATATGCCATCTTTATTATGTTAAACTGCACAGCCTGGCCTATGTTTCTACCAGATAGTTAATATATTATCTACATCTATACTATAAAAAAAGATCATATTTCACTGAACAGTAAACAATCATTTTAGTATATACTGTAAAACAGTGCTACTTTAGCATAACCTTATCCTCACATTATGTCAGACTGACCAACATCCAATGTGTTGTTGAACAGAAAAACATTTTAATGTCTAGATATACACAGGGAACACATTGCTACATGAGCAAATGGCTATTTATAACTTCTTGCCCTGGTCTGGGTGAATCATGTGCACGCAGATGAGGATCAAATGGATAGTGTGTGTAAGTGATTCCTTCACTTGGATCAGAAGTGAATTTCAGAGAATTGTTTTGCTCTTCTACTAAAATGTGCACCATTTTTCATATTCATACATGTATGTCTATCTGTCTGTCATGTAAGTCTGAAATGAGACAACCTCACACACTTCATAACTCTAAATATTCTGCTTGTGAAATAACTGTAAAGTGCAGAAGAGCTGAATAACATAAAGAGCAGAAAGACTGAACAGCTTTAAATGGTTCCAGGAATTCAGAACATGCTTGTCCTAACTGACGGAAAACAGATATCCATATAAAAATCCCAAAGTTCAACATAAGCACAACAAACTAAAACAAATCCCAAATAAAGTAACTGATAAGCACATGGCCAAAGCCTTGAACTGAGATTACAACACAGTACAAGACTGATTGGGTTACATGACTCAGCCATACTCCCCAAAACTTCTACACAAGCTTTGTACTTTACACTAGACTTATCTTTAGTAAGCATCTAAGATTGTTTTGAGACTTTGTGATTGTTGAAGAATGCACTGAAAATCACCCAGAGGAAGCAGGAAACTGTATGTAAGGAATACATGAAGAGTTGCTTTTAACTTGATTAGCTTTGGTAAAACCACAAAACAGTGCTGACTGTAATAGCAGTTGATGACATAGTGCAGACTATATTTGCCTTAAAAATTAAGTCATAACACTAAGACATAATCATTTACACTAAAGGTTCACTTCATTAGGAACACATATATGTGTTAGACACCTATACACTCATGCACTTATCTAATAAGGCAATCATGTGGCAGCAGCACAGTGAATAAAATCATTCACATAAAGTTAATGTTCACACCAAACATCAGAATGAAGAAAAAGACTGATTTCTGTGACTTTGATTGTGCCATGGTTGTTGGCATCAGATGTCTCAGAATGTGCAGTTCTTTCAGCCTATTCAGTTGTTCTGTATACAAAAATAGCTTATGCTGTGTGGCTGTAAACCAACAAAATGTCTTTCTCTGATGCATGATCATTTCCTCCGCCAAACAGATAAAGCATTTCGAAATTTAAATATAGATATTTATAAAACTGAAATTTGTATTTATACACACGCAAACTGAAGAAGTGGTTTCAAACAGACATAAATCTCTCAGTAGGTTAGATATATCTGATATCTGATATATCTGATCTATATTCTGATGATGTGACCGTGCTTCAGCAGTATTGTTCTCCTGATCTTGAGTGTTGTTATACTGAAAACCCTATCTATTAAATGCTTAACCAGAAAGTAGAACATTTTGGATCACTGTTACACTACAAAATCAGCGCCTATCAAGCCATTCCACAAGATGTATTGGGGAACATCATGGTCCAACTGATTCCTACATGCAGGCAGAAATTAAAACTCTCTAAACCTGTTATGAAAAAAATCAAATCAGTAGACAAGGAAAACTGGAAGATCTTCAGTCACGCCTGGATTGTACTAACTGGGATGTATTAAGGACTGCTACCTGAGTACAGCTAAATAAATGTGTTTGTTAAATGTGAGACAAAATCATCACAATTAAAAGAACCAAAGACTTAAACTACAGTCTGAGTGAACTGAATTTATATAATACACTAGTTTCACTATTTGAGTTGAATTACTGAAATAAATGAACTTTTCCCATGACATTCTCATTTATTGAGATGCACCTATACATTTTGCAAAATTATATTTGCAATTGCATTTCCTACTTGTCGTTGTAAAAACCGTGACGTATTTCAAATGCAAACGCAACCCATTTGCATTTCCGTTTACACGAAATTTCAAATGGAAAAGCAAAGTCCATCTGCAATTGAATTTCCTGTCTTTCGAGTTATGACTCTGCCATATTTTATTCAAATTAGGAATTCCCCATTTACTATTTCACTTCCTCTGGCGTCACGTAGGTCACGGAGCCTGCCAAAACTCAGACGTAATCATAATTCCCTTTGCATTTGTGTTTCAAATGCCTGCACGTAAACCTGTCAATCATTATTGGGGGGTGGGATTACATTATGGGGCATGTTTGTATCTGGACATGATGTCATTCACAGTCAACCATCGGCCCAAACAGAACATGTGCAATTACGTTGGTTTTTATTTACCCTTTAACACAGTGTACTGGCAACCTTTTCTGAATTTCTGTCTAAATAAAGTTTTCCAGTTTCCCCTAAAGACTATCCGGTGGTAATGGTTGCTATTCCCTCTGGTCTAAAGATGCTTGTTAAAAATACCAGTCCTCAGCCTCCTGCATACTCCTTGATGCTGACATTGGTTGTTCTATTCGGGCTCTGTTCCAAAGGGATATTGTCTGCAGCCCTACTATTATTTTATTTTGGAATTAATGGTTTTACTGATGACCTCTTGTGGAGTAAAATGTGGAAACCTCCCCATAAATACTTAATCAATAACAAAATCAAAGAAATTTCCTTTAAGCCATCATTTTATTGTTCGTTTTTTTTGGAATGGTGTTTTGTTGTTGTTTTTCTTCCCTTCTCTTTTGCCCTCACTTTTGTTTTAACAGGTCAGGGTGTGTCTGCCAATCACCGTGATGCATGGTGATGACAATGTGCAGCTCCACCAATGGGGGCGCCCTATGTGGGATTTAAAAGGCACACCTGTGCAGGAGGCGGGAGTTCTCTGGCACGCGGCGTCTTTTGTTTGTCTGGTGGTTGACTCGTGTGGTTTTTGTTTTGTCCTGTACCATCCTTGTGTTAATTTGTTGGTTAAGTCTGTGTTCTGTGCTGTATCAGTGTTCCATGCCTCATTCTGGTCCTGTCTCTCTAATGTTTCCTAACGACTGTTATCTGGCTGATTAAATATCAAATCACACCATAAATGGGGAAAGAGATAGAACAGGTAAGACATCACGTGATGTACATATGCAACACTGAGCCACAGCTATTTGTTTAGAACACTAGGTTAGTGACACGTGCCACCCCTTGTATTTTTGTTTCTAGTAAGTGTAGTGTAGTTAGGGCGTCTTGCCCGCTGAAGATGTTTCTTTTCGTTTAACGTATGGTTTATCGTGACTGAGTTAGATTAGAAGTTTTGTTTCCGGTTTAGTAAGATTGTTTTGTTTCTTTCCCTGAGTTGGCACGGTCTTGTTCTTTTCTCTTGTCCCTGTTTTGATGTGAATTATTTTGGGTTTGTTTCTCGACTGTACATAGTTTTGTAAACATTATAATGTATATAGTTTGTATATAATGCTTGGACTGGTTGGTGATGGTATGGTTCACTAGAATAAAAGACACTATTGTGGACTTGGTGGTTTCCAGTTAGTACTTATTTCCAGTACACGTTCAGTGTTTTAATGTTGCACCCTTGACCCCTAGGCACATACAAAAAGGGTTTGTAACAGAGTTGCTTTCACTCAGTCTGATTTCTGCTCTTTCATTAAGGCTCACATCACATCTTGTCCAACATCCGGCTGTGCTTTAAAATTGTTTTATTCAGCTTTTTCTCCTTTGACAAATGTTATCAGAAATATTTCCTAATTAACTTGCAACTTCTTTTGGCTAAATTTAGTATTCATATATGTAAATTGGTGGTGAAAGCCCTTGCCTTCACATTTTTGCTTGACTTTAGCTATTTATGTAAGATTTTGCCCTTTTTAAAAATGTATATATTCTTGTTTCTGTATTTCACTTTTGTTTATTCAGTATAGCTCTGACTGATGATTTTATCCTTAAAAAGTAATAATAATAAAAAAAAAAACAGTGTAATGGCAAAGTCAATCTCCCAGCTCTGAAACAGACGTCTCAAAATACAGACATCCAGCCTTTCATTCACTTTACTGAGGTTCGCAAAAACAACCTTATTAATTTTGCTATTTGTTAAGCCCATAAACTTACTTAACTTGTCTAAAATTATATGGCTTTTCAGTAAGAGGTCATCAGTAGAGAAGGAACTGTCTTCAGCCTGTTGTGAGTCGAATTCATGTGTTCTGTTCTGTTCGCTGACCACAAGGCGCTCAACACGGCAGTCGACTGTAAATAACGTCACTTCTAAATACAAACACACCCCATAATAAAATCCCACCCCACAACAATGATTGACAGGTTTACGTGCCGGCAGGCTCCATATGCGACCCCAGAGGAAGTGAAATAGTAAATTGGGAATCCCTATTGAGATTAAAATATGGACCTCACTCTGTCTCTCCTTTCACCATGAAGTCTCCTGCCTCCTGTACGTACAGACACCTTACCTTTAATTTAGTGACGTAACATACGGCTAAGTACGTTGACCCATACTCAGAATTCGTTCTCTGCGTTTAACCCATCCATGCCTTGCTCAAAGGCACCTCAGTTGTGGCCGGCCCGAGACTTGAGCCCACAACCTTCGGGTTACGAGTCAGACTCTCTAACCATTAGGCCACGACTGCCCCAAAATATCAGAAATTATGCAGTCGAGATTCCCGCATTTGGGGAATTCGCAAAGGTCAGCACAGCCCAAGTGCAATGGCCGAGCCTCGCTTTGGGCAAACCACCTCCTTGATCATAGTATTGCCCCTGCCAGGTAAGTATCACCTAACTAGATAACTAATCTAGTTATCACCTAACTAGATAAGTAACACCTAACTAGAGGAATTTCATATGATGGACTTCCAACGATCATCCCAATCCCCCCCAAAAAAAAAACAGGATTGCAGGACTTAATGACTACAGACCATTGCTCTGGCATCTAAGGTAATGAAGTCCTTTGAGCACCTCATGCTTCCCAACCTCAAATCCACCAAGACCCTCTCCCATACACCCTGCAGTTTGCCTGTAGAGCCTATGGGTCTGTAGATGATGCAGTTAACATGGCCATACACTTCATCCTCCATCCTTGACCATCTGGTGACCTGGTGCAGTCAGAACAACCTGGAGCTTAATGTTGTGAAAACAGTGGAGATGGTCGTAGACTTTAGGAAGAACCCAGAACTACCTACACCTATGTGACTCCCCAGTCAATGGTGTGAACACCTTCCATTTCCTGGTAAACATCATATCACCCATCATGTCATATAATTGCTGCGGCAGCTAAAGAAGTTCAACCAACTGAAGACAACGATGATGCAATGCTACACCTCCATTAACGAGTCTATACTCACCTCCTCCATCACCACTTGGTACACTGCTGCTATGACCGGGGACTGCAGAATGTCATTCACTCTGCTGAGGTGATTGCTGCAATTTGTCACTTCTTCAGGACCTGTAAATGTCCAGGGCCCTGAATTGGGCAGTAAAGATAGTGGCTGACACCTCTCACCCTGGACACAATCTTATCAAGGCACTTCCCTCCTGCAGAAGACTGCGTTCCAAAACAAAACCTCATGCCACAAAAACAGTTTCTTTCCATCAGCAACTGGCCTCATTAACAATATCAACCAGGACCTGCCCTGGTCTCTTATCCAACTTCTTAGACATTAAGGCACAAACCCCCTTTGTTGTGTTCATACGTGATGCATTAACGCACACAACTCAGTCAGCCGTACTGCACCTGCACCTTTACTGTACATCTTACCTTCCTAGTCCAAACTGTGAGCAATTTAAACAAAAATACTGAAAAAATGTTAGTGGTGGTTCACATGCATGTTTTATACTGATCAACATGGCATCTAACATGTGGACGCAGAATTAACAAATGTCAGTATGTTTCACTGTCAAACTGTTATGTTACTAAGTACATTTTCTTATATTTACAGTCCTCTATATACTGCTGGCATTTTGAGTTATATAAACAAGCCACTACATACATCTATACCTGTTTATTTGCATTGCTTAGTAGTTTTGGGTGTATAGGTCTGAGTTCCAACATTCTCACATTCAACATACTCCAAATGCACATTGTCACATGGACCGAGCTTAAGTACCTCTTAGAGACTCCATTACAGGAAGAATTTGTTCTGACCACTGATGGGCAGCAATCGCACTGTAGATGCCCGGGAACTCTCGCTGCCAGATACACTGTCCTACTGTCCATATAGCTGCCAGTTCTGGGTTTGCCTGTGCAAATACAGAACAGTCGAATTTAAATGTCTAATTAGAACATTTGAATAAAAATATCTTGTTATTTAAATATCAGTGTGTATACATCATTTTTATTATTCTGTTCACCGCAGACTTTAATACTTTAGAATTTATTTAACCATTTCAGATTTATGACTGTATTGCCCAAGCTTCTGAAATACAAATTAAAATTTTTTCAAATTCATTATTGTTTTTTAATTTTCATTCCATATGTGGAATAAAGTACACAGGTACTTATTAGCACTTCCAAAACACAAGAATTGCCTAATATTTCAGAATGTCATTTTTGTTTTGTTTCTACATGCCAACACATTAGATTTTGTATTTAAAAAAAAACAACTACAGCCATGGCCAAAATTGTAGGCACCCCTGAAATTTTTGAAAAGTATTTCTCACAGAAAATTATTGCAATTACACATTTCGCTATACACATGTTTATTTCCTTTGTGTGTATTGAAACACACACACACAAAAAAAAAAGGAAAAAACAAATTTGACAAAACTCCAAAAATGGGCTGGACACAATTATTGGCACCCTTTCAAAATTGTGGATAAATAAGTTTGTTTCAAGCATGTAATGCTCCTTTAAAATCACCGGGGGCAAGTAAGAGGTGTGGGCAATATAAAAATTACACCTGAAAGCAGATATAAAGGAGAGATGTTGACTCTTTGCATTGTGTATCTGTGTGCCACACTAAGCATGGAGAACAGAAAGAGAAGAGACCTGTCTGAGGACTTGAGAACCAAAATTGTGGAAAAATATAAAAAATCTCAAGGTTACATTCCATCTCCTGAGATCTAGATGTTCCTTTGTCCACAGTGCACAACATGATCAAGAGGTTTGCAACCCATGGCACTGTATCTAGTCTCCCTGGACATGGACGGAAGAGAAAAACTGATGAAATGTTGCAACGCAGGATAGGCCGGATATTGGATAAGCAGCCCCAAACAAGTTCCAAAGAAATTTAAGCTGTCCTGCAGGCTCAGGGTGCATCAGTGTCAGCACAAACTACCCGTCTACATTTGAATGAAATGAAACGCTATGGCAGGAGACCAAGGAGAACCCCACTGCTGATGAAGAGACATAAAAAAAGCAAGACTTCATTTTGCCAAAATGTTGGTGAGTAAGCCAAAATCCTACAGTCAAATATGGTGGAGGTTCAAAAATGTTTTGGGGTTGTTTTGGTGCCTCTGGCACAGGGTGCCTTGACTGTGTGCAAGGCATCATGAAATCTGAGGATTAGCAAAAGCTTTTGGGTCGCAATGTAGGGCCGTGACAGAAAGCTGGGTTTGCATCTGAGACAATGGGACTTCCAGCAGGACAGTGACCTCAAACATACTTCAAAAAGCACCCAAAAATGGATGGCAACAAAGCGCTGGAGAGTTCTGAAGTGGCCAGCAATGAGTCCAGATCTAAATCCCATTGGAAACGCATGCAGGGATCTTAAAATTGCTGTTGGGAAAAAGCACCCTTCCAATATGAGAGACCTTGAGAAGTTTGCAAAGAAAGAGTGGTCCAAAATTTCCGGGTAAGAGGGGTCAGAAGCTTATTGATGGTTATAGGAAGCGATTAATTTCAGTTTTCCAAAGGGTGTGCAAACAAATATTAAGTTAAGGGTGCTAATAACTTTGTCAGGCCCATTTTTGGAGTTTTGTGTGAAATTATGTAAAATTAGCTTTGTCCTGTTTTTTTTTGTTTTTGTTTGTGTGTTGTTTCAATACACACAAGGGAAATAAACATGTTTATAGCAAAACGTGTAATTGCAATACTTTCCTGGAAAGATTTCAGGGGTGCCAACAATTTTGGCCCTGACTGTATGATGTGTTCTGTGACACTAAACATGGTAAAATAAAACATATGGTCCTGTAAAGGTCACCACGGCTTTAAAGAGCAATGCAAAACATTGTTGACATGACAGGACATTGTGTAAAAAAATTATGATCACATGCATACACCAAGCAGAGGGCTTTTCACTTTAATTCACACTTGTCACACAATGCCTTCATTTTTACCCCAGTTTGACTCTCTCCCAATATTTTTCATTAGGATAGAAATTAAAGTAAATATACAGGGGGTGGACAATAAAACTGAATGTTTAGCATTAACACCTATGTGTGTAGCTTGGTGGGCAATCTTCACTGATTTCACATTCCATAAAAGCAAAGTGTGATGAATTAGCCGAGCAATAACACAGTTGTACATAAAATATGTATTTTAATGCGTATCAGAGTTCAAAAGCAGACAACATGTTTGTGCACATTTCGCTGGTGCATCTGTGACCAGGGCAACTACGGTATCAGGGGTGGTGTACTAACCTGGCTTGTAACTAAAAAAGATTAAATCACAGCTGTGCAAATTACAGGAAAATTAAACACACATCTCGATTCAGTTTGGGCTGCAATCTAATGATCTCAGTAGGACAATTGTTTATTACCGTTTTAATTGCTTGTGGAATCCGCTTCCAGAGATACCTTGCATTGTTCCTGCAGAAATGTATTATTATTATTATTATTATTATTATTATTATTATTATTATTATTATTAATCAACAACAACAAAAATAATAGCACTCACATATCATTGTGCAGCAGGTAGAGGGCCAGTAACTGGGAATAGACTTGAGGAGTTGCGATGCCACCTGGAGCCTGTAACAGTTAGTTGCAGTTTATCACATTTTCCGGACAGAAATTTGGGAACAACTAAACCTATATTTTATATATTGTTTAGACCAGGGGTATTTAGTATTTACCTCTTTTACTTTACCTACGGTCTAGTGTGGGTAGGTTTTCATACCAATCAAGCAGAAGTCACACCAGGTTCCACCTGTTTAATCAGTTTATTTTGGCTTTCAGTAGACTCAGGTTTCTGCTTGATTGGAATGAAACATGCTGGCCCTTTCCAGATAAGATTGGACACCCCTGGTTTAGACAATTTAATGAGTACCATGCTGTATTATCTTTCAATCTACTGTAATATCAGTGTCAATGCAAAACAATCAAACAACAATTGATAATCCTGATGCTTTTTTATTTTAAAATTTATGAGTGTTTACTTCTTTAAGTGGGTCAATAATTCAATCGCACCAAGCTCCAATGCAATGACATGAAATTCACAGATAGATAGGCAATGAGTAGCTAACAAAATCCTGTTGGCACAACCCACAGTGTTAAATAGTGTGCTGGTCACATAATTGCATCCTTTTTCATGGAGAGCCTTAGAGCGCATCTGCACTTATGAAGTGACTAATAGCTCAAGAGACTAAAGAGCTCTTCAACTCCATCCATATGCTTCTATGAGCCTTGAGAAATGACTGCTGTTGAACTTAATATGTTTCAGTCCATCATTTTCCCAGGTAAGAGACTTTATTTATTTTAACAGATAGGGAGCAGTTATAAACCTATTTATTAATAAGATATGTGAACCTCTAGGACATTATATTAAACCTCTATTGTTAGCAATGTTTGTACTTTGTTTCATACATTGTTTTTTGCATTCTTTCTGATTCAGAAATGGCTTTAAAGGATTCTCTATACACATTTTTTCACATTCTGAGAACCAAACTGAATCAAATCATGAAGCCAATATTGTGAATCAAATCAAACTGTGTGATTTTATCATAATGCAATAACAATTAAATGATTACAGGATTTACAGAAAGTAAACAACAATTAAATTTATTTCAAAACCAAGAGATTTATTACTTCTACACAGACATAAAGCTAGAAAATTTGGGGCATTAAATAACATTCAATAAACTTTATCTTTGGTGTTTAATATAACAAGTATTTCTAATTTCTACTGCAATTAAACTTTTCTCCCTTCACTTCCAGGACACAAATATTTATGTTTAATAGACAAAGCTATATTTCATTATGAACACATTTAAGCTAGTAGAATATTAGACTGTTGAATATTTCATTATGTTTCACTACTCAACCCACCGCACTGTCTGTTTACCTCAGGAACATAATATTTACCAAATTTTCATACAACATTTTTACATTTTCATTTCTGGCATTTAGCAGATGCTGTTATCCATAGTGAATAGTGACTTACATTTATTTAAATTTATACAACTGAATTAAGGGCCTTGCTCAAAGGCCCAGCAGTGGCAGCTTGGCTGGTGGACCTGGGATTCAAACCCATGACCTTCAGGTCAGTAGTACAACAGTTTAACCACTAAGTTACAACATCCACATACACGTTAGATTTTGTAGTTACAGTACAGTTTAGTAACACAATAGTTTGTGTATGTTACTGTTAATTGTATTTATAAGGTAAGTTGTCTGTATTTAATGCTGTGCTACTGATCCTCTGACCTGTCTGTAATAAAGGTGTATTTTCTTCTCTATATTAGCAGGTTTATGGCGAGTAGCTCAAGCATCACAGTCAGCACGACACAATAGGTTTATTTATTAATAACATAAAGGGTTAATATTACACCCTGTAGCTGATGTTTACTGGTTAATTACAGCCCTGAACTCAAAGCTAATGTATTTCACTAGAAAGCGGACAGCAGTCAGCAAACACAGCGCTGTTTTACCTCCAGCTCCTGAGTTTCACATTGTTCCAGAAGCTTCTCGTAATGTTCTCCCAACATGACCGCCACTGGCATCTTCACCAAACCTCACACAAAACACAACGGCAATGTTTCTGCTAACCGGGAAGGATAAGCGAAATGCTAAAGGATGGTGTTTTTTTTTTTACTTCTTCTTCTTTGTTTTGCATACACAATCATGTCCGCGAACATCGCCACCTATTGAACCGAATCATTTAGACAGTAATTTGTACAGACTTCTTACACTTCTGATTTTTTTGCCCACTTATTGTTGGCGCATTACTGCCCTCAGCTGGACTGGAGTGTGGAGGCGTTGAGAGAATGTGTGCTGTATGTTCAAGGCGACCAAAGTGTGCAATTCATGCAAATATAATATATTACAGAATCAGAATCAGCATCAGCTTTATTGCCAGGCATGTTTTCACATGCGAGAAATTTGTTTTAGTGACATAATCTCCACAGTGTAACAGAATGACATATGTAGTATAGATGAAATTGTATGTACACATTTACAGGTGTGAAATGTGCAGTTTAAATAAGCATGAAATATACATATGCAAATAGTATACAATATATACAATTTGTATGTACACATGTGCAAATTGTGAAATGTGCAGTTGAAGTAAACAAACATTCAGAAAATATGTATGCATGTATGTACAGAGTGCAAGTTTGAAATGTGCAATTGAGGTATACATAGTGCAAATATTATGTGTTGTGTGTTCCATGGTGTTAATTGTTCATCAGGTTGATTGCTTGAGGGAAGAAACCGTTCCTATATCTGGTCCTTCTGGAGCTCAGGGCTCTGTAGCGCCGACCAGATGGCAACAGTTCAAAGAGTGAGTGTGCTGGATGTGAGGGGTCCAGGGTGATTTTCTTTGCTCTTTTGCTCACTCTGGAGGAGTACAGGTCTTGAAGAGTGGGGAGAGTTGTGCCGATGATTCGCTCAGCAGTCCGGACTACCCTCTGTAGTCTTCTGAGCTCGAATTTGGTGGCTGAGCTGAACCAAACAGTTACCGAGGTGCAGAGGATGGATTCGATGATGGCAGTGTAAAACTGTTTCAGCAAATCCTGTGGCAGGTTGAACTTCTTCAGCTGACGAAGGAAGTACAACCTCTGCTGAGCCTTTTTCACAATGGAGTCAATGTGAATGTCCCACTTCAGGTCCTGGGAGATTGTGGTTCCCAGGAATCTGAATGACTCCACTGCTGTGACAATGCTGTCCATGATGGTTAGTGAGGGAAGAGCAGGGGGTTTCTCCTGAAGTCCACTATCAACTCCACTGTCTTGAGCGTGTTCAGCTCCAGGTTGTTAAGGCTGCACCAGACAGCCAGCCGCTCAACCTCCAGTCTGTAAGCAGACTCGTCACCGTCCTGGAAGAGGCCGATCAGTGTGGTGTTGTCTGCAAACTTCAGGAGCTTGACAGATGGGTCATTAGAGGTGCAGTCATTCGTGTACAGGGAGAAGAGTAGTGGGGAGAGAACACAGCCCTGGGGGGCACCAGTGCTGACGGTGCGGGTGCTAGATTTGAGTTTTCCCTGTCGCACTAGCTGCTGCCTGTCTGTCAGAAAGCTGGTGATCCACTGGCAGACAGAGGAGGGCACGGAGAGCTGGGTAAATTTGGGCTGTAGGAGTGATGGGATGATGGTGTTGAAAGCAGAGCTGAAGTCCACAAACAGGATCCCCACATGAGTCCCTGGTCTGTCCAGATGTTGCAGAACATAATGCAGTCCCATATTGACTGCATCATTCACAGACCTGTTTGCTCTGTAGGCAAACTTCATGCAACAACTTAAAATGGTGGTGAAGACAGAAGACTACTCCTTTATCTCATGTGATACGATTCAGATACACACAGGTGGATTTTATACACAAATGCCATATTTCCTTCCAGAATGTTTCATTTTAGTTAGAAGAAGTAAATTTTGTTGCTCTATATGCTGATGAACATTATTACTATGGCACCCAGTAACAGGAGGAACACCTTATAACTACAGTTCTAGTTAGTTAGATTTGTTTGTTTATCACAAATAACCTATTAATGGGTTATTACTGGGTACAAGGCAGGACAAGTTGTTATTAATTATGCAATAAGTTGATTGTTGATGATTAGATGTAAAGATGAAAAGCAGTAAGAAAAAGAATGGTAAACGTTTATTTTAATATTCATATTTTTCTCTATTTATATTCGTGGAATGATGCTTTAAGACAATGTCCATTATTTAAACTGTAAATTATAACTGAATATTAGAGTATAGCATTTTATATAAATCTGTAAACAAAATGTTCATTAAATAAAGCATTCAGCGTCAGTTCAGACAGGCCACATAGTTAAGCTCGGCTATTAGCTGATGTCAATTTTTTAACCCCGCCCATCAGCTGATCTGATTCCTAAGCGCGCTATTGGTCCCTTTCAAACAGGGCGCCATATTTAAATGCTTTTTTCAGTCTGTCTGCTTGGCTGTTTCCTCTGCAATGCTGCAACCCACCTCCTCCCCTAGCTCCTCCTTGGAACTGTGTGTTTAACTTAATCGGTGTCATTCTGTTGTCACTGATGCAGTGTCTGTTCTAAAGTCCCCGTCGTTTTATTTTTACTTTACTGTATGACATTTAGTGTGGACAGCAAAGTAAGAATTTCATTATGCAGGGAAACATGCTTTCTGTCTGTGCATATGACAATAAACACTTTGTATTTGAATTTATGATGTGTATACCCATGGCCTTTGTCTGAATTATATAAAAACAAGTAAATGATTTAGAGCAAACTTGGTTACATAAATCAAATCCATAAATATATTCAGAAATCATATTCAAGATTTTCACTCTATTTTTTACCTAGTCATCCACACACCCTTATAGTGGCTCTAACAATGGCAGGAGCTAATGGCATGTTATAGGAGGAGTTGTTCCTCCCCTAGCCTTATAACACACTGACAAGAGAGCCGACTGCTGAGAATCACAACTGGCTGAGGGATAGACTCGGAGGCAGGTTCTCAGAAATGTTTTGGCTTCTCTTACCTAAACAAGAAGAGGAACCATACAACATGGCAACACTTTCTGTCTAAAATTGTGGAGTCAGTGGGGATTCATGGACCTGAAGCAATCCTAGCCATCATTGCCTTGTCGATCATGCAATGGAGGGCCTTAAGTTAGCAACAACTATAAGCAGACATTGGAGGCTGAGGGAAAGCAACTTTGGAGCTGTTCTTAAGTCAAATCTTATAACTGCTTTTTTGCCAGTGTGCTGGTGGGACAGTAGCAAGCAGTAAATGGTATTTTGAACAAGAGTGGGGGCATTAAGGCATTCACCACTGCAATACAGCTGCCAGACCATGAGACAGGCTTGTGTCTCTCTCCATTAGGATTGTTGGGAGCATCTCATGAGTTTGGAGGGGTATTTAGTAAACTCTAAATGGTGGATTTCCTACCTCCAAAAGCTATGTAGCTCCTTTTGCCTCTCCAGTGGACCAGTTTCATTCAGTTAATATTTTCAGGTACATCCCAGCCTTAAGCACTCTTTTTACTTTTTGATCTTACTTTCCAATTTAGACTATAAAATTACTTAACCTATAACCTTAGCGGTGAATAACACACGCACTAGTTTATATATTTATATAATGCAATTGATACGAGTCTTATATGATGTTATATTTCACCTACCCAGAGCAATGAATGTCTAATCATGTGACACTTGGTACATAGTGCACATCAAAATCAAAGTCTCCTGGTGTTAACATTTTTATTCTATGCGGTAGCCAGCTAGGTTGTTCAACTGCTTGAAAAAAGTGATACCACTAAAAACGTGATATTCTGCTCATACCAATTTATGAGAATTGTTGTCCTGTCCTGTTGTCCTATCATGTCCTGTTGTTTATTGTAATGCTCTCTTATGAGCTTTTAAGCTGACTAGCACTGTGTTAGCATCATGGCCCAGAATTTGACCATGTGAAAAGCAACTTATTAAGCAGAATTGAAGATTATATGCACCTTATATACGTTGCATTTATAATCAACACACTGTAGCACTTCTGTAGTCTAAACCAGACCAAGGATATTTTAAGACATCTGTTTAGCTGACCCTCAACTTGTTCTATTCTTAGCTGAAAGTCTAGAGAGTGAAAATATCCCTTCACAATGTTAGTCCAGTTTTATTAGTGCAATGTCAGTTGCAGTTGTATCAATTAACAACATTAATCAATTATCAGTTAATGTTTAGGCATTAACAGTACATTAAAGTATAGCTGTAAAATAATGTCATCGAGAATAAAGGTGGATTACCTGCTGAACTCAGAAATTGTACAGACATTGAAAGGTGCCCAGGACAAGAAGGACTTCAAATGTGTGGAATGCCTCCTCAAAGATCTGACCAAAGAAAACCCAGATGCTGTTATTGAGTTGTCAAATGACGACTGGCTGAAAGACCCCAGTGTTCAGCTTCCACCAGCTGTATTGGTGGGTGAGTCCTATAATACCTCCGACACACAATTTTGAAATATTATTTAAAGCAAAAAAAGTAAATGTTCAATATATTGAATATTTAATACTGATTATGATGCATTATTTTTAGATCCTTGTTTAAATAAAAGCAAGTTTGTAATATTATCGCTGTTAACATTGTCATTGTTTATTATCTATTCCATAGCTCATGTTAAGTTGATACTCCAAAGGATTTGATGGAACCATCAGGTTTCACAAAATATTATAATCCATGCCAGCTCAAATACATTGTAAATAAATATATTATCAGTTTTAGCTTGATAATAACATTGTCTATTATAGAAAGCGAGGGAAAAACCAGCTAAATTTCTTGTAAAATTATTTGAGGTTACTGCAGATAATATAATTAAATTATTATTAGAATTTTTTTTATTACATTCAGCCTCTAGTTATACAGAAACCAGACAGTTCTCTACATTTTCTGAAAGTTCTCTGACAGAATAAATAAATAAATAAATAAATAAATAAATAATGAGAAAATGTAAAATTATTAAACAATGACTGTGAGCACTTAGCCAGTGGAATATGATTTCAAATGAAGGACATAGAATAAAATGAACATTGTGAAAAAAAACATTGTACAGTCACACACATACACACACATATAAGCTATTACAGTACTCCTGAGAGAGAGAGAGAGAGAGAGAGAGAGAGAGAGAGAGAGAGAGAGAGAGAGAGAGAGAGAGAGAGAGAGAGAGAGAGAGAAAATGACTTGTACCTTTTCATCATAAAAGGCATTTTAGAGCATTGCAAAAACAAAAGTCATCTCAGGTCCTGTGGCTTGAGGACAATAAGTGCTTTATAGTTCAGTATTAGTACTTTAAAATCAAGATGTGAGATTTGACTGGGAGCCAGTATAGCATGGACCAGATGGGAGTGATGTGTTTGTACAGTATCTTTTGGAACTAGAACATCCATGCAATATATTTCTTGGGAGGAAGTTCAGAAGCATCTACTGTAGTATCTAATTTCATTTCAAATTCCTCAACTTTATTAAGCTGGTGCTTATCTGCATCTGATATCTCATCAATAAATAAGTAGTAAAAGCAGTAAAAGGCTTAAAACGTTAGTGATAGAACCTCCGAAGAGGATTAACGGATCAGTCATATAAGAAATGAGCAAGGAGAGGGCTGTTCCCTTAACTCCAATAACAAGGTCAATCAGCACCATCAAGAAAACACAACCCTTATCAGAGGCCAGTAGTATGTAATTTGCCACTTTAAAAAGTGCTGTCTCTGTGCTTAGAGAAGGGAAGGTTTTGATATTGACCAGTTGGACAGCTGACAGTGTTCAAGGTCAGTTTTTTTAGTCTGGCGTTTGATTATTTTTACATGAGGTCTGTTTTCTTCTTGTGTAATCTGTTTTAAAAACAGTTTCTGCAGATGCTTTATTTCCTGTTGCTTTTACTATAGCATTGATTAAAAATCTCTGATTATTTTTTATTATTAGACACTAAATATTGAGTATCTTCTTCCTACTTAATTCTAACAGGACAAGAAGTACAATATATGACCAAACAAATTGGACACATAACCATAAATTCCCAAAACTTTTATCCCTGAAAACAAAGCAAGGTCACAGAATCCATAGAATCGTGCCAACAAACACCACTGAGCACATGGAACGCTGACAGCATACCTGGCCTGTTTGCCTGACATGAGTTTCTGACCTCACTAATGCTCTTGAAGATAAATGGGCAAATCGCCACAGTCACTCTTCAACATGTAATGGAATATATCTGGCATGGGATGTTATAAATCACAAATGTGCCCTTATAGTATATTTTAATATACTGTAATTTGCCATATAATGTCATATTTCTATATACCATTAATAGGCAGTTTGAATTCTTGTCACTCCTACTATACAAAATGCTGCAATTGGTAAGAAAGGTCTCAAATGTTCACGTGGAAAAAAAAATTGCAGGACAAAAATAAAACATGACCGAATTTATATTTATAACCCTGTCCACTAACAGTTTGAGTAATGAATTCAACATGCAACTTCTGCCTAAAACACAACATTTGTTAGTTCATTTGTACATATTTTAAGTCCACTTAAGTCAAATATTTGATTTCACTTTTCACTGGAATGTGATTTTGACTATTTTGAGGGTTGTTAAATCAGGGGTCAGAATGTTGCATGTGTGCCAGGATCACTGTCCAGATTCTTCAATAGCTGTTTGACCAATCTGATTGGTGGACATTTCTGTCCCACTGGTATTTTTTTACTTGTCTGTTACTATTTCTAGAGGAATGCAGTGGTGATATCAGCACCAATGCACTCAACTCAACCTTAGATGTATAAAGCCCTGCCATTTTTATATTGTCTCCAATATAAAGCACTGAGGGATAAATTTGATCGCCCATGTCTGTCACTGGAATTGTTTGACCTTCCTACAATCACGTCATGTGAACTAAAAATACATGATGTAGGACAACAGTGGGAATATAAATAGCCATGTTGAAAAGCAGGTAACAATCACACAGACTGAAAAGCTTTCTCTTTAGTAATTATGATTTCACAGGATGAAGAGACGTATATTAGTCATGTAGCTGCATCTGCATGCATCAAAGACACAAAATGGTGTGCTTTAAAGCCTATAAAGACTAAAAGTAACAAAGAGAAGAGAAGCAGAAAGCAGCCAGGGATGGACTTTTTGTGTCCCCCTGTGCTGGTTGACATGCTCAGTCACCACTGGAGGGACCTACAGGATGGCTTCTCTGACCCTGCTGAGCTCAATAAGATTCTAGTGTTTCAAAGTGATGAGCTCAGGTGGACTGCACAGAAATGTGGTGAGTTTGAGCTGGAAAAGGTTGTTTATAATAATAATAATAATAATAATAATAATAATAACAATAATTAGTATTATTGTTATTATTATTGTTGTGTTTGCTTATGTTATTATAGCATTTTTTCTTTTAAGTAGAAAAAATTAATAGAACAATAATATTAGAAAAGAAAATGTATTAAAAAGGTATGAATGTTTATATGAACATGAGCAAGTATGAGTATGTCTGACAGTACACAGTGAGTCGGTGGAAAGGCAAGATTGAACAGATTAGTTTAGAAGTTGTTTTAAAATGGGAAAGGGACGCAGGTTTGGATAAAGTGTTTTAAATAGTTTTGGGGAAGGGACATTTTTTCTCTGGTGCAAGAAATAGTTCATGCTGAACAGCAATTATTTGGTACTGTAGCAAATCCCCAGTGAAGAAAATGCATTTGTGATATGCTTTAGTGATGGCACAAACCCATGCCCCATGAGATCTATTTCTTTGTCATGATTATGTTTTTATTTTTGTACATACTGTAATGCAGGGCTAAATGTTTCAGCACTGCTGCTGCGTGATTAAGCTCAGTCTAGCACAGTCCTTCATGCATCCAGATTGTTGTGCAGTGCCTGTGGAACTAAATACACTAGCATTTGGTTATCCCAAGAAAAGAAAGAACAAAAAGAAAGATAAAAGAATGAATACATCAATGAATCCATAAATAAAATAACAAAAGAATAACGTGAAAATAAACTAAAACTAAAAAAAAAAACTAAAAATGCAGGAGTCTCTTGTGACATCAATACAGTGCCTTGCAAAAGTATTCATACCCACTGAACTTTTCCATGTTTTGACACGTTACAACCAAAAAAAAGGCATTTTATTGGGATTTTATGAAATAGACCAAAAAGTGGAATGAAAATTATAAATGGTGTCCAATTTTTTTTATTTTACAAATAAATATCTGAAAAGTGTGGTGTGCATTTGTATTCAGCCCCTTTTACTCTGATACCCCTAACTAAAATCCAGTGAAACCAACTGCCTTCAGAAGTCACCTAATTAGTACATAGAGTGCACCTGTGTGTAATTTAATCTCAGTATAAATACAGCTGTTCTGTGAAGCCCTCAGAAGGGTGTTAGAGAACATTAGTGAACAAACAGCATCATGAAGACCAAAGAACACACCGGACAGGTCAGGGATAACGTTGTGGAGAATTTTAAAGCAGGGTTAGGTTATAATTTAATATCCCAAGCCTTGAACATCTCATGGAGCACTGTACAATCCATCATCCGGAAATGGAAAGAGTATGGCACAACTGCAAGCCTGGCAAGACATGGCCATCCACCTAAACTAACAGGCTGTAGAGCCTTTAGAGCATTAATTAAAAGTAGAGCATTAATCAGAGAAGTAGCCAAGAGGTATGGTAACCATGATAGCCATGGTTACTCTGGAGGATCTGCAGAGATCCACAGTTCAGGTGGAAGAATCTGTCCACAGGACAACTATTAGTCGTGCACTCCACAAATCCGGTCTTTATGGAAGAGTGGCAAGAAGAAAACCATTGTTGAAATAAAGCCATAGGAAATCCCGTTTGCATTTTGCTAACATCATGTGGAAGGTGCTCTGGTCAGATGAGATCAAAATTTAACTTTTTGGCCAAAATTCAAAAGGTTATGTGTACAGTACCTAACACTGCACATCACCCTGAACACATCATCCACTGTGAAACATGGTGGTGGCAGCAATATGTTGTGGGGATGCTTTTCTTCAGCAGGGACAGGGAAGCTGGTCAGAGTTGATGGGAAGATGGATGGAGCCAAATACAGGGCAATCTTAGATGAAAACCTGTTAGAGTCTGCAAAAGACTTGAGACTGGGGCAGAGGTTCACCTTCCAGAAAGACAATAACCCTAAACATACAGCCAGAGCTACAATGGAGTGGTTTAGATCAAAGCATATTCATGTGTTAGAACGGCCCATTCAAAGTCCAGACCTAAATCCAATTGAGAATCTGTGGTGAGACTTGAAAAACGCTGTTCACAGACGCTTGCCATCCAATCTGACTGAGCTTGAGCTATTTTGCAAAGAAGAATGGGCAAAAATTTGACTCTCTAGATGTGAAAAGCCGGTACAGACATACCCCAAAAGATGTAACTGCAGCGAAAGGTGGTTCTACAAAGTATTGACACAGTGGGGTTAAATACAAATGCACACCACACTTTTCAGATATTCATTTGTAAAAATAATTTGGACACCATTTATCATTTTCCTTCCACTTCACAATTATGTGCCAATTTGTGTTGGTCTATCACATAAAATCCTAATAAAAAAAAATTTTTGTTTGTGGTTGTAACGTGTCAAAATATGAAAATGTTCAGTGGGTATGAATGTAAAAAGAATGAATACTTTTGCAAGGTACTGTACACTAGATGGCAGTGTACACATAAAATGTGGGATAGATAGATAGTCATTAATAGATAATAGTAGATAATAGTCATTCACTCCTTTGTCTTTTCAGTAACGCATCTACTTGTAGAATGTATCTTTGTTACATCCCCAGCTAGTCTAGGGTTGGGGGAACGAGTAACAGAATAAAAATGGTGTGATGTGTGGAGGCAGCAAGGTTCAATTCCCAACCCCAGGGCTTTAAAAAAAAAAGGCCAAAACTCAATATCAAAAACAAGTTTTTTTAATGTCCAAATGTGGGTGGATTTCAAGGCTTCAAGAGGGGGCAAGGCCAAAATAAAATATAAACCCTCTAACTATTAGCAAGAAACTAACAAGATTACAAATGAAAACAAAACAAAATTTACAATAATAAATGACTAACTAGCTTAAACAAGAGAAAATGGCACCTTACCTCTCTACAAATCCCTTTCCAAAGAATTAACAATATAACTTAATAAGTAAAGAAATAAAAGTATATACAAAAGAGGTAACTTACAAAGAAAATGTGTTTTCTTATAATAGGCAACCTGTGCAACAAAATGGTGAACACAATAACACTTTGGGAGAAATTCAATCAACAATCAACCCTCGAAAATGTACATATCTAGTTACTTCATAATAGCCTCAAATATCATTACATGATTTTTGAGTGAAATTCTGAGTCTTGAGGTTAAAATTACAGTGTGAGATCTTACATCATGTGCAAGTTTGAAATCTTACATAATTCAGACATACTTTTTTTTACTCAAAATCAATCTTGGCAGGCATGACAAGCTTACCTACATCAAGTGTGTGTAATGTTCCAAAATACATAATTACCTAATTTGAGATAATGCATTTCGATGCCATCCTTTTTAATGCAATAACATCACATAACCTATTATAGGCCTCTGGTCTTTGGAATACAAGCAGGAGCTGACAAGTCCACTGTGCATTGCTGCAGCACAGGGTTTTAGTGATTGCTTACTGTACCTGCTTGAGCATGGAGCACATCCGAATCTCAGTGCAGGAGGAAAGGTGGCGCTTCATGAGGCATGCAGCAACAGCAACACTGAATGTGCAGAGCTGCTTTTAGAGCATGGAGCCGATCCCAATCAGCTGACAGAGGATGGTCAGGCACCTTTACATTTATGCAAGACACCCCAATCACTCCGGTATGAGTTTATTCATTTCTAAGCATTCAAAAATAAAAAAATAAATTACTAGTTACATGTTTTTACTAGTTACACAAATAACATACATACTTTTTTTATATACTTAGGTCACTCACCTAACAAACTGAAAGGACAAACAAAACAAAAATAATTTGGCAAATGCAGCCATGTTCCAGGTCATTGTGGCATAATATTGTACAGTGTTCTGATGCAGAGCTTCTTTATACTTCTTTATAATAAAAAGTATAAGCAAGTATTATACACCGATTAGGCATTCTGTAACATTATGATCACTGACAAGTGAAGTGAATAATAATGATTATCTCTTCATCACAGCACCTGTTATTAGGTGGAATATACAGTATTAGGCAGCATGTGAACATTTTGTCCTCAAATTTGATGCACTAAAAGCAGGAAAAATTAGGCAAGCATAAGGATTTGATTGAGTTTGGAAAGGCCAAAATTGTGATATCTAGACGACTGGGTGAGAGCTGCAAAACTGCAGCTCTTTCGGTTTATGCAGTTAAAGCTGCATAGACACAGACCAGTCAGGGTGCCACTGCCAAAAGTGCCAACAATGGGCATGTGAGCATCAGAAATGGACTATGGAACAATGGAAGATGGTGGCTTGGTCTGATGAATCACTTGTGCTCCACTCACCTAGAGAACACTTGGCGCCAGGATGCACTATGAAGAACGCAAGCCGGCAAAAGCACTATGATGCTTTGAGCAATGATCTGATGGGAACACGGGTCCTGCCATCTTTGTGGATGTTACTTTGAGACTTACCAATTACCTAAGCATTGTTGAAGACCATGTAGGGGATAGGTATATAGTATTTTAAATTTTAAATTAATATTTTAAAAAATCATTTTAAACCTTAATTATATGTATTCATTTATTTCAGGTTTAAATTTATTTTTTTAATTATTTTTTAAAATTATTTTATACCTTAATTATATGTATTCATTTATTTCTTTTTATCATATATATATATATATATATATATATATATATATATATATATATATATATATATATATATATATATATATATATACTCTCTTCTGTTTCTATAGTTCTGTAAAGCTGTTTTGAGGCAATGGGAATTGTTAAAAGCACTATACAAATAAACTTAATATATATTAGAATTTGAAATGTGCACCCATTCATGGAATATTTCCTGATGGTTGTGGCTGTTGCCAGCAGGATTATGTGCCCTGCCACTAAAGCAAAAATGGTTCAGGAATGGTTTAAGAAGCACAACAAGATTGAGGTGTTGAATTGGCCTCCAAATTCCCCAGATCTCAATCTAATCGAGCATCTGTGGGATGTGCTGAACAAACAAGTCCGATCCATGGTGGCCCCAACTCGTAACTTATAGGACTTAAAGGATCTGATGCTAACATCTTGGTAACATCAGATAGCAGAGCACAAATCTTCAGTGTTCTAGTAGAGTCCATGCCTTAACTGGTCAGGCCTGTTTTGGCAACAAAAGGGGACCAAAAACATATTAGGAAGGTGGTCATAATGTTATGCCTGTTCGGTGTAAATCTTTATTTAAGCAGCCTTAGATATTATTCTATCCATAGCACAAAGTAATAGACAAAGAAAGAAGCGTGCATCTTTTAGTTCCTAAAAATGTCTGTATTTTTTTAAAAATACATGACTGCAATATTTTTTAGCCTAGAAGAAGTTTTTGTGACTGTTACACAGTAACAGGTCAAGATCAAACAGATACAGATAGTAATCACCTGTTCAAAACAGCTGTGCCAAGGCCCTGGTGCGTCATGGTGCCAATGTTGACCTTCCTACTGAGGAAGAAGAGGACACTCCATTACTTATTGCTGCAAGGCATGGCCTGTCACGCCATGCCCAGCTGTTCCTGCGATATGGAGCAAACGTCAACCACACCAGCAGCTCAGGAGAAACGCCATTAGGTGCTGCATGTTTGGAAGCTCAGCAAAAGCTGGGAGAAGATCAGAATGAGGGACACCTTCAGGTCAGCAGTATTCTATTGAGTTATAGAGCTAACGTGAATCAAGCTGACAATGAAAAACGCACCCCTCTTCATAAGGCAGCCCGCAATGTCCAGATTAGCTTGGTGCAGCTTCTTCTGGATCATGGGGCAGATATCAATGCTATTGATTATAATGGTTGTTCACCGCTGTCGAACGTGCTACAAAACGCTATATTACGTCAGGAATGGCAGCCAGATATTGTGGTTCAGACCCTATTAAACCACGGATCCATTAAAGTCTGGCCACAGGCATTGCTCAAGGTTAGTAACCTGTAATTAAGAAGGTCATCTTTGTGAACAAAGATTCTGTTCCGTTGTCAATCTTTAAAAATAAATAGTTTGTACAATGATAGTTAAGATAAAATATAACTTAGATATGTTTTATTTCTGTTTCTGTTATCTTGATTTTGAAGGTATTGGCAGCCTGTGCAGCTGCTCCAAAAACTGTGGAGATTCTGTTCAACTCCTACACTCTTGTTCCTGTAACATATAAGTGGGTTGAAGCTATACCTGAAGACATTTTTAAGGTAGGTACTACAGGGAACTGAAAAACCCTACAGTATGCATTACAGAGCTGATTGTGTCACTACGTAAAACACTTTTATGAATTTCTCTAGCTTCACAGGTCATTTTATGACTCTCTTTTTGCTCTGGAATATAAACCACGCTCCCTGCAGCACATGTGCAGATCTGCACTAAGAAAAGTCTTCGGGAAATACTGTTACTTATTTATCCCCCAACTTCCTGTCCCAAAGATTTTACAAGACTATCTCCTTCTGAAACCTGAAGGCTACATTAACTAGAAGAGTAAAGGTTAACAGTTTACACACACTAAAAAAAATCTTTTGTATGTCGCTCTGGTTAAGGGCGTCTGCCAAATGCTAATGTTAACTTTAATCCACCAAATAAGAATCTATGATTGGTATGATTATTTCTCTTTTTTGACTATGTTTACATAATAGGTGTATGTATAATTACATGTATGGTGTTAATGTTTAAGCTGTGCTGGAGTGTCTTTTCAGAGCCATATATTGTTCACCAGTAAACAGTTTTGCTGAGATTTTGGGGGATTTTCCTGTAACACTGCATGTCATTTGTTAACAGTATTATGCAAAAAAAAAAAAAAAACGGCATCTCTGTTTTTTGCTTTTGTATTGTGTGTGTGTGTGTGTGTGTGTGTGTGTGTGTGTGTGTGTGTGTCCTTCTGTTTGTCTGTGTGTAGATCATTGCACTTTGTTCACATTTATATAGATATTATAGTCAGAAATTGTACACTTACAAAAAACCTAGATTTGCTGATAAAAGAAACAACAGTCTATTTGTGTTCTCATTAAAACTGAAATAAAGCAATTTTCCACTAGTTTTTGCCCTTTATTTCTATTCTCTCCATGTCTTAGGAATGATTATCACAAATGTTGTCATGTTTATAACACTTATAACTGCCCTAATGGTGATGTTACAACCCAGTCAATGGATGGGCTGCATAGTTATAGCTCGGGATTCCGTGATTTGATACCAGTGATTATAAATTGGAAAATGAAAAGACACAAAAAATGAATTTCTAGATAAGTTTATTGGTATATTTTCATAGATAAACAGTATATACAACCAATAGTACTATGTACATCTCTTCGGGGTGGGCCCTGGCCAAAATAATAAACAAAAAAGTCTAATAGTTAGGTAACTATTCTTACATGAAAGCAAAGAAAAGAAAAATACAGTGGGACTTCCCAGACTCCCTACCGAAACACAAAGGAGAAAAAGGAACCCATTCCCAAAGAAAAAAGGGCAGCCAAACCCCTACTGCCAGTGACACAGTGAACAATATTACAGTGATATATATGTATATATACAAAGTGCAACCACAGCAACAATTACAAGGGTAAATCAAGATCAGAGTCAGAAACAGGCAGAAGTCAAAACCGGAACAAGTACTATCACAACACCACAATAATCAGTCTCTCAAAACACTACAAAGAAGCACCACTACTGTACTAACACCCTTCACTTTCTTCTTCTGCTTCCTCTTTATATAGCAGATCAGTGATGAGGTCATCGATATGGGGGTTTGATCAGGGCAGGATCAGGGCAGGCTGGAAACTCTGGCCTGGAATCAACTTGCAAACAGACATGTACAGAACATAATACAATCACAATTTCACAGGTTGTAACAGTGACAATGTAAACCCTTTGTCTATAGCCATCGACATTTTTAATATAGCATTTAAACATTTCTATATGTGTCTTCTCTTTCATCACCAGAAATAAACCACTCTTCCGTGGTCAATGAATGCATTTGTGGTGCTATGTGCACACATATAGGACTATAAGATTCATAATGTGGTCAATCTTTTTAACAGGAAAAACTGCTCACCTCATTAATAGGTCATGCTGGTAAAATCTACACACGTACAAATCACACATAGAAAGAAAAATTTTGACACCTTCGTTTAAATATTGAGATTTTAAATCGTTGTTGTTAAAGGAACGGCACTTTTCTGGATCAGATCTTATCTGACTGATCTGTATCAGTTTTTAAATGTTAATGGTAGCTTCTTTATGCATACAAAAGTTTGGTATTCCACAGCCACCCCACTCCCCACCCCTACCCCAAATCACCCCAACTTCTCCAACATTGAATATTTAATCAGAGAAACATTATTAGGTTCCACTTTCAAGACAATGACACATTTCAGCAAAAGCTGATGACAAACAGCAGTTTACAAAGGTTGAGGAATGTGTAGACACCAAATCAAGTCAAAAGACTTTTATGGTGATTTAGACTATACTGTATATAGCTTGTGCAAAACACAGTAATATGAAACAATGTTCCTACATGATCCTGGTGCTACGTGAAGACACAGAGCTACATAAGACAACACAGAAATAAGGGCTGAAGAGTAAATAGAAAAGAAAATAATGAGTGTTTTCTTCCCACTTACTTCCAGCAATGCAGATGTACCTCTACTAGGACCGCAGGCAATAAAAATAAGCTTTCTGATTATGTAGTAACTCTGTATGGCTTTTCAGTTGCATCATGTGTAGCTTTAAAAGATCTCGGTGTCACATGTAAAAGTCACAACATTAAAAAATTAAAAACAATTTAGCAAACATTAAACAAAAATGAACGTTATACCAGAATGAAAACAAAACAGTTATTCAGTTTCAGTGTTATTCAGTGTTTCAGTGTTTCAGTGTTATACTATCCAGCACAGTATTCACAATAAAGACATGTTCCTTATAAAATAAAATAAAATGCCATGGTTACGACTTTGATCTGCAAAGAAAATAGCACCATATTTTCAATGCATGGTTAAAATTTGTGGCACATATGCAAATGTAATAAAATGTCAATAAATGTTATGAATTTCATTTATTGGCATGCATAAATCATAAATCAAGTTTTAATAAAACCAAATATGCACATTTTATATGTACCTCTAATATGCATTTAGGAATCAGGGTTGAGTGCACGGGATATCCTAATTTCAGACTTAATGAATTTACATTTTTTTCCAACAGCAGGAATGAACTTCAATGGTTCAGTTCAGAAAACAAATAAAAGAAAAAAGATGAACAAATGTATAAACTAAACTAAAACATATAATCTAATCAATAATGTTCCTTTATAACCACTTCCAGCAGAAGAAGCTATTAATCTACTTTTTCTATTTGCATCATTCAGTACTTTTTCTAAGTTGGTTAAATGACTTCATTAGTACTTTCCCCCTCGGTCCAATACATTTTTGTTTTACATTGCATTTAGAGTGAAAATATTAAAAACTTTTTTAAGTGGAAAAAATATGGGCCTATGTAATGAATTGTGAACATTCAGAAGTGCCAAAGAATTTCTCCAAAAATGAGTAGGGGTCAGAGTTCTGATTTCATCCAGAATATAAACCTAGTGTCACACACATTCACAGTGTATGACAGTGACCTTTTTGTAGACCTTTGCATTATATGATAAGAGCATTGTTAGAAAATCTTTAAAATGGCTAATTGGGCCCAATTAGCCATTTTCTCTCTGCGGTGTCATGTGACTCGTTAGTTACAAGGTCTCAGGTGTGAATGGGGAGCAGGTGTGTTAAATTTGGTGTTATCACTCTCACTCTCTCATACTGGTCACTTTAAGTTCAACATGGCACCTCATGGCTAAGAACTTTCTGAGGACCTGAAAAAAAGAATTGTTGCTATACATAAAGATGGTGTAGGCTATAAGAAGATTGCCAAGAGCCTGAAACTGACCAATGAAGTTGAGTGCACATGGTCAGTGTCATATCCAGAGGTTGTGTTTGGGAAATAGACGTATGAATGCTGCCAGCATTGCTGCAGAGTTTGAAGGGGTTGTGGATCAGCCTGTCCGATTCAAATTGGTCTGCATTGCTGTCGTCCCAGAATGAAGACTCTTCTAAAGATGACGCACAAGAAAGCCACAGTTTGCTGAAGACAAGCAGACTAAGGACATGGATTACTGGAACCATGTCCTGTGGTCTGATGAGACCAAGATGAACTTATTTGGTTGAGATAGTGTCAAGCGTGTGTGGCAGCAACCAGGTGAGGAGTACAAAGACAAGTGTGTCTTGCCTACAGTAAAGCATGGTGGTGGGAGTGTCATGGTCTGGGGCTGCATGAGTGCTGCCGGCTCTGGGGAGCTACAGTTCAAAAGGTGATGGACTGGTCAACCATGTCTCCAGACCTAAACCCTTTTGAGCATCTGTGGTCCAGAGGGTGGAGGAGCTCATGCACAATGATCTAAATAGAAAAAAATATATAATACTTATGGCGAGTGCTATAAAGCATTGTACACTTGATAGCAAGACTACTACTAACTAGCAAAGAAGAAACAAAAGACAAATGTAAAATGGAATGAAGGAAATCCGGATCATGTTTAACCTCCGGGTGGCGGCATCGGGGCGCGATCACGCCCTGTGTGTGTGTGTGTGTGTGTGAGAGAGAGAGAGAGAGAGAGAGAGAGAGAGACCCCGACCGACCATCAGCGGGCTTCATCAGTCGCAGGGTTATATATGTGTCCACACGTCAGACGCAGAGAAGGTGACGTCCATCTGAACCTGAACGTTTCGCTTATATAGGACACAAATCGCGTTATACAAGTGTAACGTTACCTGTTTCACGTGGGGAAAGCTGCGGGAAAGATTTTTTTTTTTAAGTTTTCATTTTTATACGGGATTCAGACTTGTGAGGGAAACAACTCAAGAGAATCGTGTGCATAAAGGAGATAAATGTCATTTTCATCTGAGATAAAGAGAAACTCGAGCGAACGTGAACGCGCAAAACCTTCAGAAACTGTTGGGTAAGAGTTCAGCTGCCTGGAGATCAGTGCACACAACAGATAAAGTCTGTTCATCATCAGAATTGCCATCCTTCAGAAATCTGGTGCCTCTGATCATATCACAGTGTGTGGGACATGAACCAGTGACATGGCACCAAATTACTGAAGGATGGCAGTTCTGTTTCCCTCTTGAACAGACTTTTGATCTGTTGTGTGCAGTTTGAGGTTTTGATGATAACTTGTGATGAAATGCTTTAGTGATGAAAAACGCTTGTGTTTTTCATGTTTTTTTGCTTCTCTTTATCGCTCTGTCTGTCTGACTCCAGGCAAGACTACAATCCAGAGTCACCTACAAGTAGTAAGTGAATTTCTCTCTCTCTCTCTCTCTCTCTCTCTCTCTCTCTCTCTCTCTCTCTCTCTCTCTCTCTCTCTCTCTCTCTCTTTCTCTTGGGTGTTGTACCTTTGTTAACATAACCTTCCCCTAATAATCTTATGTTTCCCAGTGGATTATATCCAATATTAGCCCTTTAATCTTTAAGTACCAGGTTGCTTATAAAGTCACACACACTCTTAGGGGAACATAAGAACAAATGTACTTTTAATTTTCTCGTATATAAAAAGTTCTGATTGAGAGAACAGAAGAAAGCAAATAATGTCATAGGAAAATTAAATTCTGTGTTTTATTTATCAGGGACTAAAACCTCAAACAACAACAACAACAATAACACAAACAACAACAACAAATAAAACACAATGAATTTTAAATGTAATTAATTAAAAAAAACAATGTATTTAATTTATTAACTAATTAATTATTAAAATTTATCAGAAACCAGGTGAGGAAAAATGAAAAAATAAAACCCTCTGTAATTCAGTAACATGATGAATCACGTTTAGCAACAATGACTGGAAGTTTATGTAGAACATTTTATGTTGGAGTTAACCAACCTCTCACAACATTTTGGAGAAATATTGCCCCACTCTTCTCTTTAAGTTCGTTGATGTTTGAGGGCATATGTAATCATAAACATTTACTTACAGAATGCCTATAGTTCACACAATGTAGCTCTTTTGGGGTTTTTCTTTATATCTCTGAGCATTAAACAGTCTGACCTTGGACAGAGTTTGCTTGGGCAATAACTCTGAGCTGTTTTAAAAGCTCTCATTTGTAAACAATCCTTCTCAGGGTAGAATGATGAATTTCACAATGTTTGGAGATGTTGAATATATTTGGCCTTATAACACTTCCCAAATTACTGAGCATGACTTGGCTGAGGTCCTTTCTCCCTGTTATTGTGTAGACATTGGAAAAAGTTTTTGATGATTGATTTTCTCTTGTGAATTTCAATAGTAACACCTGACAGTTAATTAGTCTGTGATTGATTGTGATTGTGTAAGTTTGATGGCTGCAATTATTTTCTCCCACATTTTTCTGTATGTTATTATTTTTTGGGGAGAAAATGACTACATACATATCACGATCAAGAAGCTTTTATTGTCATTTCAACCATATATATCTGTTGCAGTACACAGTGAAATGAGAACGTTTTAGACTTAAGATTTTCTCTTAACAATTTCCCATTGTCTCAATGCAGCTTTACAGAAGTATGGAAACAGAAGAGAGAGAAAAGTAAATACATATATGATAATAATGAGAAGAAGAAAAAGATAAGAAAAAATAAATAAGTGAATATATTGTATACGAGTGAATTTATAAAATGAATTTTAAAAAGATTAACTTAAAATTTAAATCTATCCCTAATGAGCCGGAGGCGACGGCAACAAGGAAAAAGTCCCTAAGATGATATGTGGAAGAAACCTTGAGAGGAACCAGGCTCAGAAGGGAACCCATCCTCATTTGGGTGACACTCTACAGTAAATAATGTAAATGTAAATAATGTCCTTCCAACAACGGTTTAGAGTCGGTGTCCTTCCTACAATGGATTAGCACAGGTCTTAAGTAAGTTACTCCTAGCCACATAAATGCATCTGTGCAACCTGGTGCAAGACAAAAGACAAAAAGACAGTGCAGGAAAAAAGACAGTGCAAACAAAAAATACAAGACATTACACAAAAGACATTTCTCAAAAGACACTACACAAAAACAGCACAGACCAGTGTAGATACTGTATGTTCAATCAATATTGCCTGTGCAGTAATACAGGAAAACAAAAAATTTGTGCAAAACAAGTAAACAGTTTTATATGGTGGTGCTGTAGACATGGATGTACATTCGAAGTCACTGCAGTCCATACAGTTTATTGTGTGTGTTGTGCTCGGTATAGTTCAGTACAATTATTGAGGAGTCTGAAGTGTGTGCAGGAGGGTGAAGTGTGTGTGTGAGGGGTGTGTGGGGTCATCCACAATGCTCTTGACTTTGTGGATGCAGCGTATTGTGTAAATGTACATGATAGAGGAAAGAGAGACTCCAATGATCTTCTCAGCTGTCCTCACTATCTGCTGCAGGGACTTGCAATCCGAGATGGTGCAGTTCCCAAACCAGACAGTGCTCAGGATGCTCTCAGTGGTCATTCTGTAGAATGTATTCAGGATGGGGGGAAGGAGATGGACTTTTCTCAGCCTTCATAAGAAGTAGAGATGCTGCTGGGCTTTCTTGGTGATGGAGCTGGTATTGAGTGACCAGGAGAAGTTCTCCGCTAGATGAGCACACTGCTGTCGTGAGTCAGCAAGGTGAACAGCGGTGTACTGAGCATACAGCCCTGAGGGGCTCCAGTACTCAGTGTGGTGATGCTGGAGATGGTATTCCAGATCTGGACTGACCGAGGTCTCCCAGTCAGGAAGTCCAGAATCCAGTTGCAGAGGGAGGTGTTCAATCCCAGCAGGCTCAGCTTCCCAATCAGGTGCTGAGGGATGATTGTGTTGAATGCTGAACTAAATTCTATGAACAGCATTCGTACGTAAGTGTCTTTATTGTCCAGGTGGGTGAGGGCTAAATGAAGGGCTGTGGCAAGGGCATCGTCCATGGAGTGATTCGGACAATACGCAAACTGTAGGTGGGCCAGTGAGAGTGGTAACTCTTGATGTGTCTCCTGACAAGCTTCTCGTTGCACTTCATTCAAATGTGTATGAGTGTGATGGGACGATAATCATTGAGGCAGGACACTGTAGACTTCTTTGGGACGGGAATAATGGTGGTTGTCTTGAGGCACGTAGGAAGAACAGCGCTGCTCAGGGAAATTTTGAAAATGTCAGTGAAAACATCCTCTAGCTGTTCTGTGTATTTCCTGAGCAACCTGTCAGGAATGTTGCCTTCAGTGGGTTAACTCTGCATAGAGTTCTCCTCAGCTCGGCTGTGGATAGACAGAATACCTGATTGTTGGAGCGAGTGTGTGTTTTTGTTGTCACTTGGGCTTATTTTTTTCCTTTTAAATTGCTGAGGGCAGCCCACACAATTGGTATTTAGGCTCTGATAAATGAAAAGATTCTATAGAATTGAAGGTGTGTGGACTCTCTTATGAAAGTAAGACATAAGAGAAGTACTGAAAATAATTTAAATGTCTCTGCAGTGAACAGTTTATTAGTTTCCAGCTTCATGTAAATGATGGTTTCTCCCTTGTAATTCATTTTCTCATCAATTGATTAGACCAACATACAAGATATAACTAGCATTTCACAAAAATAGAATGTGAAGCATTTTTCAAGTTGTTGTAAAGATGTATTTGTGGAATTCACAAAACCAGGCAGTGCAATGCAAAACAATCCGACAGATAAAAGTGTGATTTCGGTGACTTTGATTGTGGATAGGCTGGTTTCTAACTATGAAAAAAAAAGATTATTTCAAATTTATATAGAGTAATATATAAAAATTAATTGGGATAGAATAGTTCTTTAACACACAAAGCCAGTGTTTCTCAAAACTAGTAAATGTTTTTAAGGAGTTATTCTTCTAAGCCTTGGAAATATTGAATCAACTAAAAGAAAACTTCATACAAAAACATCATAAAACTTTGTTACCTTTTACTGTCATGAAGTATTGTTTATTTAAATAGTCTGCTCTGGGTTTCTGTTTACCTTCAGACTACAAAATAAAAGAAGTGGAAGTGGAAGGACCGATGCATTAGGAAGTGGAAAGTTTCATTGTGAATGTCTCTGAACTTTGTCCCATCAGACTCACATCAACCCATTTAACCTGATTTTGTCAGGAAGCCAGCTAACTATATTTTGTACTTCTTTTTCCATCCTGTAGCAAAAAGGATGCAGAGGGGGGCTGAGAAAAAGCAGAGCAACATATATTCAGTAATAATACTGAATAATTCAGTGTGATATATTCAGTAATAATTCAGTATTTGTTTAGTACTTGTTCAGCAACTATTCGGTTAATAGTTCAGATTATACTTTAAACATGTATTTTATACTTTAAATACAGATCACAAAGTAACACTGTCTGGATGTAATTTCACAATTCTAATCCCTGTTTCTGACTGGCCAGAGATTGAAAGCTTCAAATGTTTGAAGACAAAAGTAAATGTGAATACATATGTACAATATTATAGTGACTTTTATGCTTTCCTCTGAATTTCTCTTCTCTATTCACCTCTCCATGTTAAACTGGTGCAGAGGTAATTCTCTGAAAGTGTTAAATTATTTAACAATTTATAGGTAAGGTACTGTAATACAGTTGTGTCATTAACAGAGTTGAGGTCTGAGTTTGTGTATTGGGTGGGGGGTTCTGTTTGTGTGTGTAAGTTTGTAAGAGCACAGCGTTCCCTCGCCCCATCATGACCTCAACCTTAAACAACAAACAAAGTAGGACAAGTCCCCTGAGTGAGGAGGGAGCGACAGCAGAATGAGGGAGAGAAAAAGGGAATGAGGTAAAGGTCCCATGTCCCATGTACTGTATTCACTAGTGCACAAGAAATAATTTTAAGCATCTTTTCCTAATTTATATTGAAATATTGCATTATTGGGTGTTTTTTCTTTGTATTAATGCAAATAGCAAGAAACGTGACATATAGAAAAATACATTTACTTAATCAGTCACTCCTTTTTTGTTTTCATTTTATTAAAAAAGGAAAAAAGGAAGAATATTAATGCAAGTAAAGGTGGGAAAAGATAAACAGCTCTTTTCACTGCAGAAATATTTGAGTCTTTCTTTACTATTTTAAATGATTTATTACCCTTTGTGAAAACTGTTTTGGCAAGCCTGTACACTGAGATGTCTTGTGTTGTGTTCCGAGATTGTGTTCTGCTCACCATAGTTGTAAACATAGATCAAGCATCGCGTTAGTTCTGGCAGGCCACGTCGTCAAACGTGCATCAGCTGTTAATCAGCTGTCCACGAAGCGCACCAATCCGGTTATGACCTCCGTATTACCCGACCATTTAAATTCCCATTCATAGAGCCGTTCAGTGCTTCGCTGCTGCCGCGATCTAAACTCCCTCCTCCAACCCCGACTCCACCATGCCGGAACCCGTGTTCGCTGTACCAGTTTACGTCTTAAATCTCCACATACCTTTCTCTCTCTCTCTCTCTCTCTCTAATTATTTGATTATCTATCTATCCATTCATTTATTACTTTCCAAAAACGTGTAAGTGAGCTTATCAATACTATGCATGCTAGTGGTTCTGTAAGGGGGGACTATTCTATTTTCTAGTCGCTGATCTCCCCGCTCTGTCCATGCATGCGCATGGACGGGCACGTGGATTTTTGCCCAGAACAGAACCATACCGCCAACACTAATTGTATGCATATCATCAAATTCCCTTGTGACAAAGTGGTCCTGACAGAACTAGACAGCTTTCAGCAGACATTATTCCTGTCTGCTGAAAGCATTCTGTAAATTCTCTGTTGCCCTCTCTTCAACATGACATTTCTGCCCTTTAGAATTCCTGCTCTTTCTCCTTTAGAATTCCTGCTCACTGAAGGTTTTTGCACTGTACTGTGTAAACTCTATTTTTTTTTAATTAAATTCAATTCAATTTATTTGTATAGCACTTTTAACAAGTTCCCATTGTCTCAAAGCAGCTTTACAGAAGTATAGAAACAGAAGAGAGAGAATAGGAAATACATATAATAATAATAATAATAATAATAATAATAATAATAATAATGCCAAGAAGAAAAAAAAAAGAGAAATATAGAGAATAAAAATAAAGAGAATATATAAACTCTAGAATCTGATCACTCAGATTAGATTTTTCCTTATTCTGATGATTGATGTGAACATTTATTCTTATATAAAACACTCTTATACAAACTCGTCACCTGTAAACCTGATCATTTATGCATTATCTAATCAGCCACTCATGTGATAGCATCGCAATGCATAAAATAATGCAGATACAGGTCTATAGATTTTGCACCACTCTATTTAAGCTCCAGAAACTGTTGTGTGTGAAATTCTCAGGATGTCAGCAATTTCTGAAATACTTAAAAATATCATTCACACAAATGTGATCTCTGTGAATTTAACACTGAGCTGTTTGTTGCTTCCAGATGGTTGGATCAGATACCAACACAGAGATGAAATATTTCTTTCATGATTGATGTGAACATTAACAGAAGCTACTGACTTGTATCTGTATGATGTTATCCACTGTGGTGGTGCCACATAATTGGCTAATTAAATAGTTCCATAAATGAGAATGTAAAAGATTGCAGAAGGGCCTCTTGTAAAACCTCCAAATATAAAGGAAACACATGACAAAATTAAGCCATGAAACAGCTTACATTCTAATGAAGTATATCATTTTTTCATTAGCAGAATTTATGACAAAGTTTACTTCTCTAGTCCCTCATGGGATTATAACAGAGACTAGATCTTGATTTTTATTTCTGAAATCAGTTATATTGTACACAAGTTTCTACAAGGATTTTAATTCAGTGCACAAATTCTTAATTCATTTGTTAAGCCAAATCAGTACATTTCTCAGGGTGGTACTATCCTACAGGCCTTATGTTTGACAACCAAACCTAAATGAACATAGGGTTATCCCTGAAAGCATTGTTTTAATATTTGTTTTTCTAAAATTTGTTTTCAGTTATATGTTCATTGATTCCCTCACAGTCCAACTCTTTTTCATTGTCCATTTCCATGGGATTTGTCTATGGGAGACCTCCTGCAAGACCCCTTCCTCGTTTCTGTTCACATCATAACAAATCCAGGTCAGGCGAAAACACTACAATGTGCAGCTGACCGACTCCTCTCCCTCCTCCATCCACAACTGACCCTCTTCAGAGTGTCAGAGCGAGCAGAAGGGCCCCAGTGCCCCACAGACCTCCAGCTATCCCTTCGTCCATGCCTATCTGTCATTCTCTTCCTGCAAAAAGATTATGGAGGGGAAGAGAGCCATGAGCAGCAGCTGAGGCGACCTCCATGGCGTTACCACCACACAGAGGAAGTAAAAGGCTTAGCATTTTCCCCAGCAAAGCAAGATTTTTTCATGCTAGCCCCTGGCACACCACTTTGGGCTCTGCGGAAAGTACATTATGGAAAGGAGATTGTACGATTCACAATATATTGTCGATATGAGACCTACAGTGATCAGGTGCGGCTCTACAGACTGCTACTTCGTCGCCCTTTAGAACAGAGGAACCGGCTTTATAGCTTCTGTGTGGTATACTCCAACAACTATATGGAGATTCAGCTATCGGTTAAGCAATTACCAAGAGGTCAGGATCCTACCCCCACAGAATGCACTCTTATGGAGATACGTGTGAGAAATATGGGAGGGCTCATACCACTTCTGCCCCATCCCTGTAGACCAATCAGTGACATACGTTGGCAAACCAAGGATTACGATGGGAATAAGATATTGCTGCAGGTGAGAGTCTGTAAATTGTGTGCTCATAACACACCTTGAAAATTTAATTGCATAGAAAATATGAAACATTTAAATTGGTCTGTGTTCCATATGACAGCAGGACAAGTAGGGATATTAGACAAGTGAAGACATTAGGAAATGAGGGTGTAGACAGTGGCATGGTCTGTTATTAAGTGGTCTGGTTTAATTTGGCTGGAAATCTTAAATGAACATTATGTATGGTGGCTCAGATATCCTACATCATTGCACCTGAAAGAAGTATTGCCAAAGACCTGCCCAACATTTCTGTAATTACTTAACAGACCAGCAAGAAAGATGCATTTATCCTTTACGTTTTCTTTGTATATATCTCCCAAAGTCTTTAAAACCTGATTTCCAAAACCAGTTCATTGTTAATGTTTAATGTTACCTCTGTTATTACTAACTTTTCTATGAGAGAACAGAAGAGGAGGAGATTAAAAGAAGTTTAACCATAAAGGAAAGCGCAAATATGAGGTCCAATTATAATAATACATAACTGGTGATCATGAATAATACAGAGATCGAGGTACTGATGGAGAGGATGACAGTTTGATGTGAAAGCAATAGAGAAAAAACTGAGATAGAGAGATAGGTTAAAGTAGAGGTGTGTGGGGGAGTGGGGGGATGAAGGGGGGGCCTACAGAAAAAGGACAGCAAATTCCCAGCTCTCAGTGCAGCGAGGTGTGGAGTAGGAAAACAGTGGACTTTTGTCACATTCTAACTTCCCTCCCTCGCTAACTCTATCCCAACCAAACAACACAGACACAGACCCCCCCCCCATGACCTCCACATTCCATTATGACCACACCATTCGGCTTAGATTTGACCCTAACATTAATGAAGCATTATAAAATGTGTATCCTATTATTATCATTATTACTATATCGCAGTGTTTCAGGAAGTTTGTTTTGCCATAAAGTCGCAGAGGGAAACAATGGGACATTTTTAAGGGTCAGTTGAAAACACAGGTAATGGAGTTTCGTGTCCCCCAGTGTAAGTGTAAATGTTCTGTGGCTCAGGTGTAGATCATTATCGGCTCACTAGACACTACCCAAACAAACAAATTGAATTAAGCACCATGAAGCTGAGAGCCTTGTTAGACAGGCATGTTATTCAAAGACTGGTTTCTTTGAGGTTAATACAGAACTTTTTCTAACACATTTTTTTTATATATATACATTAAAAAAAAGATATATTATTCAAACAAATTTCTGTCATTCTGCCATCTCTTCATATTTCATCCTCATCCTTTTCACCAAAAATATCTTTTAAGTAGACAAATCAATACTTGTGGCCTAAAAGAAGCCTGCTTAATCGGCAGATGTTGCAAAATAAAACTGTTATTGGGCAACTTTCCTTTTAACTTTGGTGTTAGTAACCCCAGGTAAGTAACGCCACATTATCATGTTTTGTTGTTTTTGCTATTGCTTCAGTGCATATAAACCAGCGGCAGAGTTGGCAAAAGTACACACATACTTTACTCAGGTAGAAGTACAGATTCATTTTTTAAGAGACTCCAGTAAAAGTTGAAGTAGTGACTACACTCTTTTACTCAAGTTAAAGTAAAGAAGTATGGGCTCTGACATGTACTTAAGTAAAAAGTCGCCGATACTACTACCTGTCTAGTGTCATGCTGCTAACTTGACGTTGACGATGTTTTATTTATATATATATATAATGTGTGTGTGTGTGTGTGTATGTATATATAGTTTTGGAGTGTGCTGATGGATATTTGTGTTGATCAGCCACAAGAGTGTTACGAAAGGCAGGCACTGATGTAGGTGATGTAGGGTGGAGTCAGCGTTCACATTCATCCCAAAGGTGTTCAGTAGGGATGAGATCAGAAAACAACCACATATAGCAGATAAGGTCAGGTGACCCAATACTTTTGGAAATATAATGTATACCAGTGTAGCACCAAGGCCATATCCCAAACTGTAGGGAGATTCCAGCTCTGTCCTTGAAAACAACTCAAAATTATTGTGATGTTTTACAAATGACAAAATTAATGTTAATTAAATTAAGCACTTCGTGTTTTTTGGGTTGACACCAGGGGCGGTTCTATATGGCCATGTGTGTTCAGGAATGTCCTCGTTGTTAGTTATTTTAACATTGGTGACTCCGTCTGAATTAACATTAGCCATTCCTTTTGTAGGCGTGCTGCTCATCGTTAGCTCCGCTATCCTTAGTCTATGTCTGATAGCCAGTAAATAATACAGTACACCAGTCACATGGGGAAAAAGCCGCACAATGATAGGATGATAGGCTGGAAACAGCGCTCAATGAGAGTCCGTTTTGAAAATGTGAGGAAGTAAAAAGTACAGATATTTGTGTAAAAAATGTAATGAGTAAAAGTAAAAAGTTGTCCGAAAAATAAATAGTGAAGTAAAGTACTGATACCAGAAAACTTTATTTAAGTACAGTAACGAAGTATTTTTACTCCGTTACTTCCCACCTCTGGCCAGCGCACCGTTATTTGTTCCACAGTGATTCATATGTTCGAGTAAGCCAGATATGCACAGATGCTGTGCAATTAGGCTGTATTTAATATATCATCATGACTCAAGTATTTTGTTTACATTTAGTTTACAGGAACTGACCCAAGAAATGAATGAGTGAACACAATTTATGAAAAGTAACCTGACAAATTTGCTAGTGATTCGACAGCATTACCCTGCTACCATACACAGTGGAGATTGACATTGGAGAACAATCTTTATATTTTTTTCTGAAATGTTGTTAATCTCCATCACTCAAAATTTTGGTTACACAAAAAAGAGCAGGAATGTAAAGGACCTTTGTCATTCAGAAAAAGGGCCTTTACATTCCTCCTCTTTTTTGAGACCTGTATTGGTCAAATAAATGAGTTGTATGTAGCCTTTTTTGTCCTACAGTGGTTGTTGTTCTCTAATTCTAAATGAAGTGCCTTAGTTATTTGTAAAACATGCTTGTAGAGCACTAGTATACCTACAGCTAAATATTCTTTGGTTTTTTTGAAGGACAAAGATTTTTTTAATTGCTCCCAGATTTTGATCTCAACTGGATAGACTGAGATGGACATCTTAAAGGCTATTGTTACAGTATATACAGTGAGGGAAATAAGTATTGGCCCCATGCTGATTTTGTAAGTTTACCCCTTCATAAAGAAATTAACGGTATGGAATTTTTAAGAGAAAAATATCAACAAAAATTCAGGGAAAAAAAAAACTAAAAACATGTTATAAATTAATTTTGTATTTGATCGAGTGTAATACGTATTTGTAAGTCACCACAGCTTTTTACATAGTGGGAATTTTCTGTGTACTTTTTCCTTCAGGTACAGAGTTCAAAGGAAACCACGCTATCCTCTTCATCCTCAGAGACTCCCTCTGTTGCACCATCAAATGGTTATGGCCCTGAAGTCTGTCAGAAGTGTTGCTGCAGAAGTCCATCACACTCTCATACTCAGAATGCACTCATGCAGTCTTCTCAGATTCCCCTAGCAATGCAGTATAAACAGGAAGACATAAAATGTATTCAGTGTAGCCAGGAAATTGTGTGTGCTGGATGGACAGATGTCCACACTCACTCCCTAATCTCAATGGCAACAGAAGCATTTCATTCCGTAAGCACCTATCCTTCCACCTCCCATCCATGCAGGTCCTTCTCTCTCACAATGCCAAGGTTCCGAATAAATGTAGACACATTAGTGGGAGCCGAAGAGACGGATGTAGACACTGGTCAAGCAGTAATTAGCAGATCTATAGATCTTTCAGTGGTCTCAGCTTATATGCTCCCACAGAGACAAATTCTTTCAAAAGCTAGAGTCTCACAGCCTCTATCAGAGCCTCCAAAATTGTACAGCATCACATCATCTCTAAACCCCTCAAATAAAATGACATCACTTAAAAACAGTGTGCGCACCCTTCAGGCCAATTTAAAATGGAATAGAGGGGAGAATTGGATGAATGGCTCAGAAAGAAATAAAGACATGAAATTGGAGGACAAACAAGAGTTCTTCATCTGATGTACAACCACTAGATCACTTAATGCTTTATCATATTCGGAGTTATAGATCCACAGACTAATTCACTGGAGTCATAAATCATTTAATTACATTATAGTTAAGTAAAATCCAACCTAATGCAAATGAACATGTGCTAATTAAAAAAAAACTTTTGCAAGTTGCCAAAGAAAAAAAGTCAGATTTTTACTTTTTGCTGAAATTATATATACTAAAATAAACAGGATACCAGGTGACCACTGGCTGAAAGTAAAATTCCTGATGACAATTGATTCTTTTATACAATCCTAATCCAACAAATGTGGTATTGTTATTTCTAATCATCTGGAGTCATGATTTTTTTTATAAATATGTATTTGCTACATATATACAGAATATTGCATAAATAGGTATAAAAGTTATTTAACACTAATGTAGTAGCCGTCACTGGCCATGAAAAGTATTGAATATTTTTTTGTCTGTAGTCAGGAAATGAAAAATCATTGTCAGAAACATTTGTTGAAATGTTATAAAATTTGCTAACATATTTGTATTTATAACCAGAGGGTTTATGATGATTTTCATGTGGTGGTGATGTATAACAAATAAACTATTATTTGGCTAAAAGAAGAAAAAACAACAACTCTGGGCTGCCATTTTCTTTTTTGGACGTAGAAATAAACAAGAAACATTTGTGTCCCAGAAGGTATTTCATTAGAAATCATCTATCAAAACTTCAGAATAAACAAATAATGCACTATTATTTTGTCATACTAGTATAATTGAATGATAAAACAAACTAATACACAAACTAATAAATAAATTCTAAACACATACCACAAATTGAACAAGTTTCAATATCAGTGCCAGACCTCACTAATGCACTTCTAAAGGAATGGTCAAAAATTCCCCTAAACAAACTCTCCAAAGCCTTGTGGAAAGCCTTCCCATAAGAGTTATAGCTGTTATAGCTGCAAATGGTGGGCCAACTCAATATTAAAATCTACAGATTAAGAATGGGATGTCATTAAATTTCATTTTATGCAGTGCACTGCTGCCACACAACTGGCTGATTAGATGATTGGATGGATGACTACATGTAGCGGTGTTAAGGAAGTTTATTTATTTTGCAATGCAAAACCAACCACACACACTCCCAGTAACCCCAGTGAAGCAGTGTGCCCCAAACAAGAACGAACATGTCTTATTTCCTTATTTTAATAAATAATAATAAAAAAAAACCCCACTAAGACACAAACTCAGTGTTCAATCTTTAATATTGGCAAAAAGCAGAAAATGTAGAATTCACAGAAATCTATACAGAGTAAAAACACACAAAATGTTTAAGATTATCCAAAATGTTTAAGATTATCCAGATTTGTTGCTGTTTAATATACCTATGTAAATGAATCAAACCAGCAAAGCTAGCTTTTTAACATGCAACAAAATGAATCCCCTGCAGTTTGCTTGAAAAAAAACATGTGGTTAGGCTTTTAAGTCTATGTCTTTAGCATTGTCTGTATAAGAGCTTATGTAAGCAAATGTCTCGGTCACCTTAGAAACACATCATTCCCATCAGTCACTGGTTATTCTCTGTATAGGTGCCTGACCACCCTTCTCATACCTTTAGGAAGGGCTATTTTGTCATTCACTGCTGAAAGAATTTATTGGGGAGAGGGGGAAAAAAAATCAGACAACTATAGGCTTAGACTTCTGAGCTTTGATTGTGCCTCGATCACATTTATAATAAGGAGAAATTTATGACTCCAACATAAAAAAAACAAGATGAACATGAAAAACTTTCACACATGTACTTAAAGTATGAAGAATCGATCTACAGCTCTCCACATTCTTCAACTGTTATCCTTTTGCTTGGTTCACCTTTCCTGGAGCCCAGCTTTCCCATTTGCTCCACCACATCCATGCCGTCTTTGACGATGCCAAAAGCGACATGTTTGAAGTCTAAATGCTCCGCTTTTTTTAGCGTGATGAAAAACTGAGAGTTGTTTGAGTTCCTGCCACGATTGGCCATGGACACAATACCTGGTCCTGTGTGACGCACTTCAAAGTTTTCATCCTCAAACTTGTCCCCGTAGATACTCTTTCCACCTGTACCATCATGTTTAGTAATATCACCACCCTATCCAAACAAAACATGGATAAAAAGATCGTATGGATTATTCAGTTTACTCAAAAATATATAATACGAGTAAAAAATGCATACAACTCATCAGAATAGAAATATTTCCATTTTAAATAAGTTCAATAAAACAAATGTGTTACAGACTAAATTCAAAACAATTTACAAGAGATAGTATTTGTTTGTACTGGGGAAAATTAACTCCGTAATACAAATGCAGCTACTGACAGCATATGTTATGATTTTGCAATTCTGAATAAGCAAGCTAAAAATCTACAGTGAGTTTCACATGAATAGGGCATGAATACTTATGCATTAAAACATATTTCCCCCTCTTTTCTCTCCAATTTAATCCTGGCCAATTCCTAACAACCACTTCTCCCATGTCAGATGACCAGCACGGAAAAGAAGACCATCATGTGCTTCCATTGAGACGACAAAAGGGCTATCTGCTCTGCTGTGATAATAAACGGAGTTCAAAAATACTGTCAGCTTTTTGACTCCTGAAATGGCATTGCTGGAATTCAAATTCACAATTTCTGGAAAATAATGTGACTGCTTTACTGTTGTGCCACTTTAGGAGCCCTTAATTTATTTTTTTATTTCAGGTGAATGTTGGTAAATTACTACATTTAATAATCAAGCATAGTTGTTCATGTTTAACTGATCTACCAATCTGATATTTCTGTTCCTGGTCTATGTGACACTAGACTTGTGTAATGTATCCCTGAAATGATTGACCGCTCTGACCTAGACAAGTAATAAAATATAAATGAAAAGTTACCTGACACATGAAATCAGGGACGATTCTGTGAAATATGGAATTCCTGTAGCCAAATCCTTTCTCTCCAGTGCACAAAACTCTGAAGTTTTCTGCAGTTTTGGGGACAATGTTGGCAAAAAGCTCTATTGTGATCTTGCCGATTAGCTCATTGTCAGCAGCTACAGTGAGAAATACTGTTGGGTTGCTTGGTCTAGACTGGGCTGTGTCCACTTGAGATATGCACTGCTGACAATCAGTGAAGGTTTTTCTGAAGGATTCTGTGACTTCAGTCGTCTTAAATTTGGCAGCAAACTGCTCCAACTTGCAATCACCCTCTGATTTAAATAAATAAATAACAAACAAATAAAAACAAATAAATAAATGAATAACATTTTTTACAAACATTTAGTTGAATATATTCAAGTGTTCTAACCTGTATAGTCCAAAGCCGTCCAAACCAGTGCGTTATTAGAAGTGTTCAGGGGTTTCAGCTCGAGGTCCTTGGTGATGGTGTGGTTAGCACAGACCTTTAAAACCTGTTCACGCCTCATCAAGACACGGTAGTTCTTTTTCACTGGGTGGAAGAGGATCTTCAGATCACCAACTCCACGCTCTTTCCACTGTTTCAAATCACGATCCCATCTGTACAGTTTTGCTCTCTGCTTGAAAAGAATCTTCTCATCTTCTTCACCAGACTTCACCTCGACCTGAAGAAAGATCTAAATATTTAGTATTCCTTTAAATATTTAGTGATTGCTAAATTCAATCTTCTCAAACTTTCCACATTTCGAATGGGTTTGGTGTTTTTATTAGACTTAAGCAAAACAATTTTGATTTACTATTATGTTAAAAGACCTTCCAGATTCTTCCTGAATCTAAGCATGTTGACCTTGTTGAACATTTCTGGAAAAAACACATCCAAATGCATTCGCTCCTACTAAAAACTGCATATAAACATACAGGACTTGTGCTAATTACGCCATTGTCTGAGCTTAAAAACACTTAAGGAAATATATTCATGCAGCTTATCTGTTTGTTACATTTTAGCTGATCCAGAATACACATAATTTTGAGGTTTAATCCATGAAACTACATAAATATTAACATACCTCAGGTAAGGAAACAATGGGCTCAAAGTGAATGTCATTGTTAGACACATCTTCATCGCTTCCATCCTCATCCTCATTTCGAGAAGCAGCTGCAGTGGTGGTAAAGACTGCTGCCCCAGCATTGGCCCAGGAGAAGTTTGAGTCTTAAAAGTAAATAAGAGTTTCTGAGTTAAAGATTTGCTTAATTTTATTCCGCTGAGTGGAAATTTGAATTTATTCAAATGTTACAATTACCCAGGACCAGAAGATCAATTGAGATTTTAGAGGCATTAAAACAGCCAAAATTAATCAAATTCAAGACTTGGAATATAACTATATTCAATTTCTTTCTGAATATCATTTGGGAGATGATTTATGCCGTCAACAAGCAGCTTATTTCAAACATGCTTTAATACAAATTAATAAATGATTAAGATTTATGCTCTCATTTTTTTCTTTAATTTTGTGAAAATTTCTCAAAATTTCTAATAATCAAAAAGGTAAGGAAATTAGTCAAAGCCAACCTTTTTTTGCAAAGAGAAATTCCCCAGAATTCTTTGCCAAGTCTGCAAATGTAGATGTACTTTGAGAACCAAAAATAAAAGATAAAGGGGGATCTGTGGGTAGAGGAAGAGAGACACTAGTTTAAATAAAGATGCACAGCAATACTGGTGAAATTTCCACACACCTTCAATCCTAAATCTGTATCTCCCTAAAATCTCAGTGACTGGAACAGGATTCCTGAGTAAAACTAATGCCATACCAAAACAAGCATGGACACAAGAACTACTGATTGGATAAAAATCATTCAAGCAAACATTTAGAAGTCCTATGTTGGACTCTTGATTCCTTTTCATAAGGTCAATAAAAGAAGCCAATAATAACTAGTAGAATTGCTATGTGTGAAGAACGCAAGACCTCTAATCTTCCAGAATGTTTTAACGGTCATATGTATGTGCGAGACATTTCATAGCTTAATTAGATGGGATGATGCAAACATTATGACATCACAGTACATACTGTTAAGGTGTTATTTAAAAAAAATATATATATAATAAAATTATGGTCAATACTTAGATTCCTAATAAAAGTTTACCTTGAGTGGTACTTGAATCAGGTGGTGTTTCATTTTCCTGGGTCTTTGTAGAGAGGTCAATAGGACGACCAGTATCAACTGTAGTAGGCTGTTCAGAGCAGAGCTCACTGGTTTTTTCTTGCCTGATTATTTCACACTGAAACAAAAGATTTTTATAATGCCTGCTGAGAAACACTGAGTGAAGAGCTTTTTAGAATTGATGCAGGATAAAGACTTTTTTATTAAATAAGAATAAGGTGAAAATTACAAGATTATTTTTTTTCTATATTTTAACATTATACTTTACAGTACAGTATATGGCCAAAGGTTTGTGGACACACACGTGGTTTTTCCCCAACAGTTAACACAAACATTTTATTTACAATTATGTGTTTGTGTGCTGTAGGAATTGCTATTTTCCATTCGAAATGAACTGAAAATATTTTTTACACTTCTCTAATAACATAAGATATTTGTTTTGCACCTTTGGTTGGCAAAGCATCTCTCACTCAAAGTGAGTCAGACCCTCTCCTATTCTCAAGTTATAGTAATTAACTTTGTCAGCTTTATTTTGCAAACCGTATCTACTTTTCCAAACAAGTTTAGAAGTTTCTCAAAGAGCAAGAAAATGAATGTGTTTATGATTAAATTACAACTAGAATACAAAATAGTTTACAAGAGCACAACATTACAGTACAGAACAGTAAAGGGGAAATAAATACAGCTCATATGAATGAAGATCAAAACATGCTTTTGGCAATACAGTTTAGTTATAAACCTTCAAACTTGTTTTTTGTTTATAATCGATTAAATAGTAATACATAAAAAAAAACATTTAAAACTATAAACAGGCATTTAAATAGTTACATTAGGCACAGTTTATAAAAGATGATGATTACTATTATTGTTATTAAAAAAAGAGAAACACAAGATCTGTTTTACAGTTGTGTTTAACACTTGCATGACATTTACCTGAGCTTGCTGGACCTTTCGTAGTTCCGTTCCAAAGTCATCTGCCCGGTCAGGCTCGGAGTCTGCATCACTACTAGTACCACAGAAGAATGTAAGAGGCAGCTGGAGGCTCTTGGCCTTTCTCTCCTCCTCCAGTGTTGGTTTCTTCTCCCAGACAAGCACACACTCTGGTTCCTCTGCAGCTCTACTGGCTTGAGCTATCCAAGACATCCAAGACTCATTAAACACTCAACCCAGTACTGTATATAAATCCTACTTTGCTCTGTAACAATACACTTCATTGTTGAATCTCTGCCTTCAGTGGGTGCAGAAAGCATAGAGACCTTTTTGCTTACACTTTATAGTAGTATAGAGTTATATATAAAAAACTGTTAGTGACTTTGGCCATTAATAAAAAAAGTTATGTATAAATAATTTAGATACATATTCACTCCTAAACTGAGCTCAGACGCATCAAGTTTGCTTTGATTTTCTGGAACTTGTTTAGAGTCCAAAAGTGGGAAATTCACTAGAAAGAAAGGCACCTGCCTGTGCATTTAAGGCCCTGCATTTTACACTGCTAGTCATGACTGACCATGCCATTCAGTCAGGGGAACTCTCTGTAGACCATACTGTGAAGCATGCTGGCAGGATTTAATCATTCTGGCACCAAATTGAAGTAAACACGTTAGACTGCTGCGAAAGTGTTAAAATAAGTATAATTATAATATATATATATATATATATATATATATATATATATATATATATATATATATATATATATATATATATATATATGTAGAGTCAGAATAGGGGAAGGTGGACAAAAGCAAACCTTCCACCTGACAATATTTTACAATTTTAGAAAGTATATCTGAGCTCATTCAAACGAATAGTAACAAGAGATTGCATTCTCATATACAAATTTTATATAAAATAAAATAGCTGAGTAAAAGGTGAAGAAACACAGCAAAAATAAAAAAATAAATAAATCTTTCACCTGAAACTTAAAGGTTACATCCCTTTGAGTTCATTCAAACAAAGCCTAAAAACTCAATATCTCTATTTTAAAACATCCGACCATTAACTTTCATTTTTGATTTATCTATTGTGCATCAGAGGTATTATAGAGAGGTTTCTGTAGAGAAGTGCCATGTGGGCACACATCTGTATCGGAGTTCTCTCAGCTACCAAACTACAAAACTTAATTTAATTAAAAATTGTGTCACTATAGGTTTTCATTCCATCCAAATATAACTATTTAGGGTTTGTTTTGGAATCTCTTCAGCACTATATACATTAATTACAGTTATCTGAACTATAAAGTGTGCTCCAATTGTAAAATGGCACTCCCGCAAATAAAAACAGTGGTAACTTTGGGAAAAAATAAAACATTTAAATCCCATTGTTTATCGACAAACCTATAGAAAGGTTTAAACTAATAGAATTGAATGGAAAGCCTTAAATTCACGTCACTCGAAACAAAATCCAATAGTAAGGCAGAAAATGTAGTGTGAGGGCTGAGGGCCATTCAAATTAATTTATTTATTTATGTTTGTTTATTTAGCGCAAAGTGCTGATCCTTATACTGTTGTAATTTGTAGAATCTCAGCTTCTGATTAAATTCTGTGAACCGTGTATTGGCCAATTTCTTGGGTCAGTTTTGTGCATAAGCATTGTTTATGTATTTATTCTTCCGGTTCATTTAGCTGCTTTTTGTTGGAATTATGTTTTATTTAAGTGGAATTGGCCTATGTAGTCATATAGTGGACACAGATTGGATGAAGTAGTTTCCTCCTGTTTTTCTAGTATGCTGCATGTGTAGATAAATTCAGGTTTTATTTATTTTTGAAGATGATGTATATTTTTGGCCCTGCCACCAGTATTAGAGGTGGAAGAAATCAAGTTAATTAAACACCACATGCCTGGGATCATGATGTTTTACTGTTTTTTTCTGCTTTGGTGTTATTGGCCTACTTATTGCGTCACTGTGTGGTATGGTGCAGTGCGACCCAAGAAACCCAGAAAGACCAGAACTGTACAGAATAATTTGCAGTGAATTTAACTTTTAACCTACATGTTAAATGAATTTATTTCATCAGTTGATAAATATAACTTACCAGGTTCATGTGTGGCAGAATCAGGATATAGCTTTCCCTTTAGATTTCTTACAGCCATCTCATAATCTTCATCTGCATGACATATATATGTAGCAGTCCTTAAAATGTAGTTATAACTGATGCAATAATAAACACTGAATTATAAGGCAGATCTTTGACTTCAGTAGCTTTTACATACGCAGTGTCTTTAAAGGTAAATCATGACTTCCAAAAATACTGCAACAGATTGGTTTCTGCTGCAAATTTAAGCAGTCTAAAGATAACAGGAACCATCAGAATGTAGTAATGAGTCAATGGAAAAAATTGGCCCCATGCCAATTTGGTACCTAAAACTTAAAAGCTTATTGATGTGCCCACTGTGAAGGTTTGAGCATTTTATCCAGGTAGCAAAATAGCAATAGGCTAAAAGGCAGTCTAAAAGTAATGCACGTTACTGTATTTCATCTTGATACTATAATTTTTTAAATGAATTGTTAGTCCATACCATGAACAACCTTGTTGTTTTTCCACTTAAGTGATAGTTTTCGATAGATTTCGATAGAACACAAATAAGAAAAAAGACAAATAAATAAATAAGCTCTTACCATCTGTATCATCACTCACATATCCAGTATTATTTTTGTAAATAAAAAATGTTGGCGGCAGCATTAGCTTTCGGGCGAGTTCTGCCTGCTCCTTAGTGGGCTGTTGTTCAAACACAATTTCAATATCATCGTCACAACTATTGGCAGCACTCCTTAGATCACCATGTGTCTCAGAGGAAACTAAAATGGGACACAAAAAAGAATTAAACCTTATACACTCTATGATAAAGACAAATAAATGCATTAAAGCAGCTTATAGCCAAAGAACATAACATAAAACAAAATGTTAAATTGTACATTTTCAGCCATGCAAAATAGAATGTTTTTTTCCATAAGAATCAGCTTCTTCATGAATTACTTAAACTAGCACATGGGAGGGTTTGCTGTATGTGTGAATTCACCAAAAAAAAAAAAAACCCAAAAAGGAACAGTGTTTTAGGCACATGGTATCTTATGTCTGTAACCTAGCAAAACAGAGTTAATGCATTCAATTATAGAGAATTAAAAGCACTTTTGTACATTGCACTGCATAAGGGCATCTGCCAAATGCTGTATATGTAATAAAAATATTTAGGTACTATACAAAAAAAAGTTCCTGCACACTAAGTTGATTGATTTTGTGATGTTCCAAGAGTACCTACATGTTCTATAATGTACACACAGTGAGACACACGCCCACACCCCCGCACAGAGATACCACCCACCCACACACAAAGACACCCCCCACACACACACCACCAGAGAGACTTCCAGATTTAAATGGGTGTTATTTAAATGGGTACCCATTGATTAAATACATGCAGGAAAATCATTTAAAAATCAGTCAAAACAAAAAATCATTTAGCTACTTAGGCCTCTTTACATTACATTGTTTGTGTATATATATATTATGTTTATATATATATATATATATATATATATATATATATATATATATATATATATATATATATATATATATATAAGTAAACTATGCTAGGAGCTTTTGTTAATGTGTTTTAATGCATTTTATAGGTGTCTTGTTTTAACAAATATGAAACTCACTAAATCTGAATGCTGCAAACACTAAGAGAAGTTAAAACATGAAACCAGCAGCATAATTAGTATGTTTGTCAAATCAGTCAGACATCAAACACATGCAGGCTATTTTAAACACGCTTTCTGGTTATTATTATTATTCATCCAGGGTTCAGTAGGTCAAGACAGACTCTGTGACAGCACTGTCCCATGTATCAAAGAACACAACGTGCGATGACAAAATACCTTGAGGTTCAAACTGGGTAGCTGATGTGCACGCCCAAAAAGCCATAGGGTTATCTTTATAAAGCCTAAAATCCAATCCTAAAAGAGTGGGTAGTAGGTAAGATGCTTTAAGTAAGTAAACAAGATATCTGGGACACACAGATTTTGGTAGCTCAACCACCATTTTTTGTCAATAACCATGGGGTTGACTACACAGTTGAAGAAACTTTTTAACGTAACAGTAAATGACCAAAAATGTCATATTCTCAAAATGTAAAGAGAATATATACATGGGAACTTCTCTCAGGTCACCAATAACTCACGTGAAGCTATTTCACTTAGGTCATCATGGACAAATAAGCACCTCACACAGAGAAACTGCACTGGTTTTAATCAAAGTGAATAAATACACGCGGTGTCCAGGGAAAATGAATGGTCTGCATCGCACTAGAAAGTACGACCAGTCCTCCTTTCACACAGCAACATTTGTAACTAAATGCTTAAATTATGGATATATTTAATAGCCTTCTTTTTTTTCGTTTTTCTTATATAATATTCATTTAGTTAAGGCCATTAATATTAAAACTGTCATTGGATTGTTTTTAAACTTGATTGTGTAATTGTAGTGCAGTGACCCAACATGGTGTGACTTAAATGATTAAAGTTTGCATTAATAAGTCTTCTTGTATATAAATTTACACATGTGTTAATTAAAATTATAGGATTTTCATAAAGTCCTATTTTTTGTGAAAATGTTCCTAGAAACATCCAGCTTGATAAATTTCTTTCACTGGGTTTCAATTATGTTTAAACTCTTTACATCTACAATTAGTGGATTAGATCTTTTTGTTTCCTTTTGTTTCTCGTTGTATATGCACATGCTATTTGATCTTGCATTATTTGTTGCATTCCCTCTAATTTTCAACTGACTGGTATGATTTAAAATGTTCAATTAATACCCCAGTTTTACACAGGTGTGTTCTGAAATAGTAAGGTCTTAGATAGTAAGAGAAAAATTCAGAGAACAGACAGAACTTTGTGTAGAATTAATAAGCGACATTGAAGTCATTTGCAAATACTTACCAATGTGTGTATACTTAGCCAGAACTTTTAAAAACTTTATTTATATATATATGAAACTCACTTACATACACATCACTTACATTACATATATATATATAATCAATCAATCAATCTCAGTGAGTCAATCACAATTAATCAGTTAAAAAGTCTAATAAACATCATGAGGTTTAACAATGGTAAAAAAGCTCACCTCTTTCTGGCACTTTGAATGGAGTTACTGTTTCCCTTTCAGCGGTTTTGGAGCTTAAATCACTGCCTGATGACTGATCTTCAGGACTCGAAGCTGGTCCAGGAACAATTTGTTTAGAGGATACTGGGCTTCCAAATATTTTCTGCACAGAATCTGTCCCAAAGACAAACTTGGGGGGAGAGACCACAGTTTTAGAGGTGTTGTGTGGACTGAGAGGCACTGTAGGTGCATGACTGCTTTCAGAAGGTTGTTCAGCAGTCTTTTCTTCAGTTGTTTCCTCAAGCACTGCAATTGCAGCTTTACCACACAGGGTTCCAGGGGAGGTCAAGGTTTCTCTTGGAGAAGAAGCAGAGACAAGAAGGGTTTGCTTTTCCTGGGCATCCTTAGCTTTCTCAAAAAATTCTTTAAAAGAATTTGCAGTCTCCAGCAATTTAAAGCGTACAGCCAACTGTTCAACTTTTCCTTCTCCTTCAGCAAAGTCAAAAGCACTCCAGATCCAAGCTTTTTCTGTTCCTTTCATAAGCTCAAGTTTCATATCTGAGGATATCCAGTGGTTGGCACACAATTTGAGAACCTGGTCACGTCTCATAACAAGCCTAGTGCGCTTTGTATCAAAGTTTTGCAAAATTTTGATGTCTCCTATACCCCTTTCTTTCCACTGGCTGAGATCTTTATCATAGCGATACAACTTTGCTCTGTGACTGAACACTACCTGCTCATTCTCTTCTCCGTTTAAAAGCTCAACCACATCAGGCATTGGTACAACTGGTTCAAAATACTGTCCATCTCTTTCCTCTTCTTGACTTATTTCTTGTTCCTCATCTGTTCCTACAGATGCCCTACTTTGATTCAGCTTAGCTGGGGATTTTGATGGACTAAGAATGGGCTGGAAGCTGAAACTAAACCCAGTAGATGATTCTCCAAAACGGAACAATTTTTTTTGCAACGGACTGCTTGCTAGTGGAGAAGCATACACAGATGTGTCAGCACTTTCATCATGAACATCATCTTGCAAATCATAATGATCCCATTCCAAAGTCTGTCCAGTGCTCTCATTGTGGGATTTGATGAGTGCTGAGATATTTTTTGCTGTTTTAACACTGCTTTCCTCCTTCTTGCCTTTCACTCCGTCATAAGTCAAGAATGATTTAAGGTCCTTAAGACCAGATTTCATTTCCTCAGCTTTCTGTATGAGATTTGCTGTTCGGTCTGAATTAGCCAGCTTATGAGGAGTCTGTAGAGGAATGTCCAAGAGGAGTCGTTGACACTCCTCAAATTTTTGCTTAAAATCTTCTGCAAGTTCTGGAGTTTTAAACTTGGCAGCCAACTGTTCCAACTTGGGATCTCCATCTGAAAAGTCATTTGCTAACCACACCCAGGCACAATCTGAACCAGAAAGGGGCTTCAAGTTCATCGTAGTAGTGATCCAGTGATTAGCACACACCTTCAGCACTTGCTCCCGCCTCATTAGAACTCTAAGCCTTCCATTTTGATTATTTTTAAGAAATTTTAGGTTTCCAACCCCTCGTTCTTTCCACTGATGAGTTTCATGATCAAACCTGAAAAGCTTAACACGTGTTGTATACAGACATTCCTCATCCTCTTCCCCTGTAACAATGTCAACTTTCTCAGGCATCTTAACCACAGGTTCAAACTGAATATCATCATTTTCTTCGGTTTTATACACATCTTCCTCTTCTTGATCAGAGGTATCTGCCTTTTGGCTTTGCAGAAATGAGGTAAAAAGTTGCTCCCCAGCCCCTGCAAAGCCTTTAAAACTGGGATCATTCTGGCCAAATTGAAAGTTTCCTTGTGAAGTCTTTGCCAAGTCTGCAAAACTGAATGCATTCTCCTTTCCTGTAAACAGTGGACATTCATCACTAGGATTACTCAATGACATGACAGACGATGATGCATCTTTTTCTTTTTCTCTGTGTTGTTCGGCAATGTTTTTCAGAAACACTGCAGCAGATCCACTGTCAGCTGGTTTTGATTCAGATCCCTTAAGACCAAATTTGAATCCACTAGTTAACCCTGGCACTGAAAAAGAGAACTTTGAACTGCTTGAAGATGTTTCAACTTCAGTTGTTGTTGTCTCTTTCTTACCCTGACCAAACTGACAAGTACTAGCTTCAAAGCTTTCTGTAAATTCAGTACTTCCAGGATGGTTAGCCTGACTGTCAGTACTAAAGCTAAAAGATGAAAGTGCATTTGGTTTAGGTTTCTGGCAGGAAACACAATGACTAGATGTGCCTTCATTTCTGACTAGACAGGTATCACAGTCCCACTGTGCTTCATTATTTCTGTTGTTATTTGGAGCATTACAAGAAACACAGCTTTTTGCAGCCGCCTCATTCCTGACCAAACAGGTATCACAATCCCATTGACCCACTTTTTTGACAAACTTATCAAGTCCAGAGCCTAAGGAGCAGAGAGAGTTAACAGACTGTTTGGCAGATTCTGTTACAACAGTGGATTTGTTCTGGTTTTCAACACAAGTGCTTGGAGTAGGCTCATTCCTTTCTGCACATGAGGAATGATCTGAAGGTTCGGTCTTCTTAAACTGGGAGCCAAATCCAGACCCAAATGAAAAACTCTGAAGACTTGAGCTGTTGATTTTTTGGTTAGAGGAATTTGAAATTTGCTGAGATTTTGATTCAGACTCACTAGACGGCTGTGTTCCAAATTTAAAGGAAAAGGGAATTTGGGATCCAAATGCCTTGAAGCTGGCCTCACTACTGGCATCCTTAGAACCTCCAACAAGTCCAAAGGTAAATGCTCCTGTTGCAGAAACTGAAGCACTTTTCAATCCCTCAGCTGGTTTCAATCCAGGTTTTGAATCAACACAAGGATTGGGACTGCTACATGCGACACATTCTTTAGATGAGGAGTCATTTCTTACACAGCAGACGTTACAATCCCATTCACCTTCCTTCTTTGCAAAAAGGGTTTTCAGATCAACATTTTTGCTGGAATCCACAGAGGTGCTACAAGACTTGGAGTCGTTTTCCTTTAATTCGTTTGGAATTTGAAGTGGCATAGACTGTGTGGTAGATTCTGTAGCAGCAGTGTTTTTGGATGAAGAATTCAAGGTTTGGCATGAAACACAAATACTTGTAGAAGCCTCATTCCTCACTTCACATGTAGAACAATCCCACTGTCCTGGTTTCTTAACAAACTGTGCACCAAATCCAGACCCAAATGAAAAATTTGTAACACCTGAAGAGCTACTAAATTTTTGGACAGAGGAATCTGAACTTTGCACAGATATAGGATGATCTGCAGAAGCTTCTAACTGACCAGACTTTGCATCACCCTGACTGGATTGAGAGACAGTTGATTGTGTACCAAATTTAAAAGAGAAGGGACTCTGGGATCCAAATGCCTTGAAGCTGGCACTACCACTGGTGTCCTTAGAGCTTCCACGAAGTCCAAAAGTAAAGGCTCCTGACTTAGTCTCAGACTTTGAATCAACAGAAGGATTAGGACTGCTACAAGCGACACAACTTTTAGATGAAGAGTCATTTCTCACACAGCATACACTGCAATCCCATTCACCTTCTTTCTTTGCGAAAAGGGTTTTCAGATCAACATTTTTTCTAGAGCCCTCAAGTACAGAAGGCTTGGAATCATTTTCCTTTTGTTGACCTTGAATTTTTGGATGTTTAATTATAGCTCTCTGAGCTTCCTCAAATTTCTGTTTGAATAATGCTGCTTCATCTGCAGTCTTAAAGCGAATGGCCAGCTGTTCAGTCTTTGGCATTTCATCAGCATAGTCCATAGCATACCATACCCATGATTTATCAGACCCAGCATTTGCTTTCAGAACCATGTCTGCGGTTATGTAGTGATTTGCACATATTTTCAGAACTTGCTCTCGCCTCATCAACAATCGATATTTACCTGATGTTTTGTGTTTTAGGATTTTGATAGAACCAATGCCTCTTTCTTTCCACTCTTTTGTTTCTGTCTCAAAACGGAACAATTTTGCTCTGTTACAGAAGATTTCTTCTTCTTCTTCCTCCCCAGTTTTTACATCAATTTTATTAGGAAGAGGGACAATGGGCTCAAAATGTGGCCCATCCTCATCCTCTTCAATGTGGGTGCTGTCATCACTTTCAACACATTTCTCCTCACTTTCCCCCCGAATCACTGGTTTGCTCACATCATATGCTTGGTCAGATTTTCCAAAGAGAGTTGTTTTACCCTGCGCCCCATCAACAAATGAAAACCCTAAAGAATTTTTACTCCCAAAAGTAAAGACCCCTGTTTGACTTGCCGTTGGGTCTTGCAACTGAGATAGTAAGGCTGAATGGCCTTCGGTTCTGGGAGGAATATCTGAAGTTAGAAGTCCCAATAGGCTTTCACTATTTTTCACCTCTGCAGATGAGAAAGTAAAGTCACCATCATTGGATTTGAAATTTGAATTGAACTTGAAAGCAGCTACGGTGGGAGTCATTTGCGAGGCAGCTCCAGGCCCAACCTTAGTAGATTCAACTGGAATTTGTGGACCAAAGCTCACCTTTAAGTCCAGTGACTTGCCTTCACTGCTCTTACAGGACTGAGCAGGTATTACAGGTGGCTTAGTGAAGTACCCGGGCTCTGGCAATGATGGATTGGTAGATGGTTGAGTAACATGACTGCAGAATTCTTCATTGTATGGTGACAGCAAGCTTGTTGCTGGTGGCTCAAACCTGATAGAGGTACCAAAAACCTGATCTTGAGGGTACATGCATGCTGATGTTTGAAGAGGTGGTGTTTGTGTTGGCTGCTGGTAGGCATACATATGTGGCTGGGGGAGACGATTCATCCCATAGACAGGGGCCTATTGGAAAGATATGTTACAAATGTCGTAGGCAAGTTAAAAACCTGGAGAAGTTATTTAACATAACAGATAATAAATAAAAGTGTGACCTCCATCATTAACTATGATAAAAATCTATGAACAATTGCTAAAATCCTTCATAATTTAAAATGCCTGCCATACATTCAAACAGTCCTTCTACCTAGAAAGCCATTCGAATAAGAGGAAAATGAGAGTCTAACCAAAGTTGTTAGTTTTACCTAATTTTCCAAAAACTAATTCGGGTAATTCAGGTTCAAAATCCACTAAGATATGTATAACTAAAATTTAAATTTACTGTCTTTACTACAACCCATTTTACATAAGGCAGTTGTTGGGTCAGTGAACAAACTTTTAAGAGATCTATTATAAAGGACTGTTTTTTTAGATAAGTTTTTTAGGGAAACGTATCTAAATTATTGTTGATGGTAAACCATTTTAAAAAACTGTTGAAACTCTGATCACAGTTACAGTCCCAGTCATGTGTTTGCCTACCTTGGATGGTGTAACATTAGCAGCAGTGCGAAGAAGGTACTGTGAATTATATGCTGGGGACTGGTTGTAGTATACTGAAGGACCTGTAGTAGCAACTGAAAAAATGTGGTAAATATGAAATTAACACAGTGTCAAATGTTAAACAAAAAACAACCAAAAAAAATAAAAATAAAAATCCATTCATCCACAAGTAATCTCGCTGGACTGACCAGTAAGTGGCACCCCATGAAATGATTGTGCTGCTGAAAAGGGCTCCTGAAATGTCTCTGCTGTGTAATTCCCTCCATACACTCTATGAAATGGGGACTCTGTTGATCCAGGTGAATTGTGCCTCAGATCATGAACCTCATTCTGCAAAGCAAACATTCAGAGATATGTTGTGTGTGACCTACTGTTCTTGGTTCTAAGTTACCAGTTAATTGCTTCCCAGTACTACATTATATCATTTTCTATTTTTCATGTTTACGAGACCTTAAAGGTTTGCTTTTTAGTATTGTTTACTGGACTGAATTTATTGATTGCAAACTGACCTTCAAGGCTTCGACTTGTTGACAGAGAATCTGTAAAAGTGACTTCTGATCCTCCACCCAGTGAGGGGGTGTTTTGGGAGAAAACTATTCCCAATAACAAAAAGGAACGACTTAATAATGTAAACAATAACATATGCACTTTCTGAAAATGAAAACACAAAAACATTAACATACCACTGATCTCTTGGAGGGAGAGAGCACACTTTTGGCTGGAGAGGACACTGAGAATTTAGTAGTAGCCACAGCAGGTTCTATGAGTGATCGTGGGCTTGAAGTCATTGGATGTCTTTCAAGAATTCCATCCACAGCGTCTCCACCCTCTCCAAGCTGCTGATTGACATCGTTAAGCAAGTCCATAATTTCCTCAAGTGACACCGGGAGCTGTAATGAAATGTGATGCAATCATAAATTAATCTTGTGTAATGCCTGATTACAAGAACACAGGAATGCTGACTGGAATTAGATCCTGTACCCTCTCCATGTCATCTGCACTTGCATGGTAAACCTTTGATAAGTACTTCTTAAACTGCTGTAGAAAGTTGATGCACATGTCCTGTGTTTCCTCAACTCCATTTCCTGCCTCTTCAGAAAGTCTCTGATAGATCTGTGATAAAACAAATTAAAATTACAAATGCATGGATAAACATGAATTACCTAGTTAAACATTACCAAGTACACTAAACAAAACGTATGAATATCTCCTTAATGGAAATATGAAAATCGTTCTTAGCTTCCTACATTATGTGAAGTAGCAAATAATTAACTAGATTACACGAGCAAGATGCCAGTAGGAAGAGATGCAGTTGAGCTTCTCAAGCTTCAAGATAGCCTGATCAGTTTTGCCTTCAATGTCAAGAAGTGTAGCGAATGTTATCATTGCCTCCTCTTCATAGTTTTTAATTTCAGAAACCTAACAGAAAAAGAAGGGAATATTGCATTTGTTCAACCAGTTCAAGTTAAAGCTAAATCATAAATGCATGGAAAAAATATGTATTCACTTTACCTGTATGTCCTTACTAGCGAAATGCATGAATAAAGGATCAAGAGGTTCAGGAATTCTGCGTCTCTTCTCAATTTTCTCAAGCAAGGGGAGCACGACATTCCAGTAGTGCACGCTACGGCCTATGTATTCTTTCTGGTCATAATAGGAGTTTACACCATCACCCTGCAGGGAATTTAGTGACATTATTACTGAAAGTGACTTTAACGGTCGTAATCCTAGCCAACAAATAACAGTTGTGATCAAAAGGCATTTAGCTTGGATTTTTTTTTTTGCCTCACAATTAAAGGAAATATCTAAACCCAAGATACAGCTGTGGTTATAATTTTAAATGTGCCTGCAATATGTTGTTCTAAAAAATAAAGTATTAAATTTATTTTTAATAAAAAAAAAGTTGACAGTCATATAAAGAAAATAATTGAATGAACATTTTTGCTGATAGGCACAAGGAACACACCCCTTACTGTACTTATAACTGTACATTTAAAACAAAACATGACAATGTAATAAAATATAAAAGTTAAATGGTTACCATTGTACTGAGATGTTTGGCCCAGTGGATGAGCAGTGCAGGCTGAAGACCATGTTTCTCTCTTGCTCGCAGTGTGTTCAGGCCATGTTGGACAACCATTCTCAGTTTTGCAGATGTATTAGGTCTACATATTGACAAAAAATTTTTTTAATAAAATTAAGACCTAAATGAGACCAAACACATACACTGTAACAAAGTGAGTAGTTTGTTAGTAGTTTTTATTAATAATTTTATTTACATTTCTTAATGAGCTTAACTACTAACTTAGGCTTACATTGAGCTAACTTGAAACTCAAGATGCATTTCAATTTTAAGCCTCACAGTATTGACATAACTTGGCCAAAGAAGCAAAATGCATGTTGTGTTCATGTCCCCCCGGTATTTTTGCAATAATGATTTTAATAAAATTGTCAAAACAAAATGTGCCAAGCTGTGCAGACTCCTACTCAAAAAGAGTGTTCAGGCATGTTTGGTTTTTTTATTATAGCCCTCAAAGTATTAATTACATAGCAATTAACACTTAGGTATCTGTTTAAAGTTTTGCTTTTTTTTCCCTCTAAAATGTATTTTTGTTTTTTATTTGAATTCTCTTGGTTTCTGTATAATGGGAAGTGATCCAACATCATATATCTTGATGAATTTCAAATAAAACCCTGCCACTTGAACAGGGGTGTAAAGGTTTTGAATTAATTTATCCACTGTAACTGGCTTTTGCTGACTCACACTGCTTTTTTGTGAATGAGGCTGTAGACTGCATCCCACCACTCTCTCTGTCTCTCTGATGACAAAAGTTTCATAAGCTGCAATGGTGAACATCTTGGCTCATGCAACTGTGCAGTAGCAGAAATCTTTGCCATTTCTTGAAGTTGAGTGTGACACGTGAATACTACACCACACAGAAACACCTGAAATGATTAAAAGTAAAGAGATAAATTTACTGTTTGGACTGTTATACAATTAAATGAATAATAAAAAGCATACTTTCTGACCAATCGGATTCAAGCATATAACTGCACTTGGGAATAAAGCTGCAAATCACTTTGCAACAAGTCCTGTTTATCACTAAAATAAACCAGTTAGCACCGCTCTCTTCTTTGCACTGCCATGAAAATCCTAAATGCCAATTACTTGGAAGCACACTTTTTAACCAATAAATACATGAACGAATAAATTAAATTGGACTTAACCTCAAGGTCAAGCAGACAGATTGACTCTGGAGTGTTGGTGTCCAGCTTAAAGGTCTCCAGAGTGAGACGAGGAAACAGCTGCTTAAGCCAGTCTTTCACTGCAGGTCTTTGGCCCATCATTGACCATTGCAATCCAAGCCATGTCAGGTGCTGTAAATCTCCACAGTGCAATATGGAACCTAAAAACACAAATATGTGCATTGGCAACTGCATCTATAATGACTGAACAATGAAAATTGATCAAACCATGTACACAAACTGTAACGGTCAAAAAAAATCATCATTCACTTTAATCACTAGGAAGGAAAATTCATATCTTTTTCATTGCTGTAACACATTAAAAAAAACATACATACATACATAAATAATGCAATTCATCATAAAGCTATGCATGAAATATTTACCAAAGTGTCTATATTATTCATCAGGCTTGAAGAAATTCAGTATTCCTTGCAATTAGATAGCTCCCTGAAATAATATTAGTTTCTTTCACCAAGCTTAGATTGCTAGGAGAATAGCCCAGCCAGAAGGAAAATGTCCTCTGAAACTTTTTCTGTGGGATCCTATGCTAAACTCAAATAAAGATGTGAAATAAAATGTTTTCTATTGGGATGAAATATAAATGCTCATTAGGCATTAATTATAACATTTAGGCTCCTCAGACCCATTTAAAGACCCATTTAAGACCCCGCAGTGACCACTATTTTGTCATAGGTACAGAACAATAGGTTCTTTATTCCAGTCTGGGATTATGATGTTGCTAGTGTTTATAAGTCTTTACTCATCCCATCCCCGCTCACTCTGCCACTGTACATATATATTCATAATTTTAAACTTACAATAGTTGTTGTGCTGTAAATAATGTTGGCTTGTACTTCCTGTATTGTTCTCATTGTACAAATTATTGTTCTATCTATTGTTGTGTAGAGTCACTTTTTATGTCCACTACATATTGTCAAGTGTTTCACATTCAGAAATATTGCAGCAAGATCTCTGAAATAGCTATTTCATAATACTGTATTGCTTGTATATGGCACATCAAATGTAAAATGACATCACATGCTGTTTGGTAATGAAAAAGACCTACATATAAACTGGTGTTTTTTAGTCTAGTCAATGTATGATTTATTAACTTCAGTACATTTATTACTGTGTTTAATGTTTGCTTGATTGTAGCATACCACAGTCCCAATTAGACAGCTCTTGTATGTCCGGGGACTTTGTGCTGATGTTGGAGATGGTGTCATTTCCAATGTACGAGAGATCCACAGGGTCTTGCGTACTGAAGAGTGTCTCAAACAGGGTGGTTTGCCCGCTTCTGTTCCCAAACACCTCAACCACCTCCTTCAAAAATGGCTCTACATCTTGGTTTAGATTTAGCAGCATGTGACCTGCTTGGCTTTGACGATAGCAAGCTAATGCTTCTAGAGGTTTCAGTGATGTGCGTTCACCTTTCTCAGGCTTTATCTTAGGTCTTGGAACCTAAAGGGGGGAGGCAGAACAATTAAGACTCAACAATGAGCAACGAACAGCTTTGATTGTTGTGTCTAAAAAGGTAAAGTCATTTAGCTAATGAATAATTAACAAATTATCTCCCCTTACTGGAGAATTACTGCATGCACCTCCTTAACACAACAACCTAATACTAGTTGTGCTCATTTTACCTGATAAGCCAGCAGGTAACAGAGAGCTGCTAAATCAACAACAGCTCTCCACTGCTGTTCTTTATCCACAGCCATTTTCAGCAGTAGGGTCCCAGCATAAAGATACAGATGAGCTCTCATTTCTGTGAATACTTCAAGGAGCTCGTCCATAGCTTTTGTTGCAGTATTCTTTAAAGACTGCATTGTGTGGTCAAAACTATTATCACAAAAGATAATTTACATAATTTTAGAGGTGTGTATAGATTTGTACCTTTCCTTTTATATAACTTTAAATCACATAATAATTGAAGAACTGCAGCCGCCTTTTTTTTTTTTTTACACCAACAAGCAGGCAACAAAAAGAAACAACTTACATCTGAAGTGCAGTCACACTTTCCTTGCAATCTTTTTTAGAAAGTGTAAGCCTGAGCAGATTACTGTGAGCCAGTAAGAGCTCCTTTTGGACCTCACGATAGGTCTTCTCGTTAGACAATACACTGGGTTGAGCCACATATTCCTGTGGAGCATTTATATTTAGAAATACATACGTGGAATTAGAGTGCTATCAGATGTGGTGTTAAATGGGTCTTAAAAAGATTACTTAGCTTTTAAGAAAAATGACCAGAGTAGGAAGCAAATTCACCAACCTGAAGAGTGTGGACAACGGTGGTGTTCCAGTCTAGGCTGTGTCTTAAGACCCCAGCTCTTTCCACAGCCAGGCAGTGCTTTGCTGCTTCTTCCAAACGTCCATCTAGGCAGTAGAGCTGCACCAGCCTCCCATTAACATGGGCATCAGAAGGGCGCAGCTGAAGCTCGGACTGCAGCAGATCGTAAAGCTGATTCCAGCCTTTCTGTCCTTGTGCACTCAGCAATTTCTCCTAAACACACAAAATGACATTAAACATCTATAATAAGCATAAAACAGAAATTCATTGTCACATAATTTTACTTCTCTGAGGTGTATCAGAATCGTTTCTATTACAGGGGGGTGTTAGCTCTGTGGGTAAGATGAGCAAGTCCCTTAACCCTGTTGTTTGTATTGGTGTAATGGCTGTTCAGAACCGTTTTCCTTCTTGGCTGTCAACTCTAACTGATGCCACTTTCAAATACAGACCCAGACAATAGTACAGTTCCACAACAAACATTGATTGACAGGTTTCAGAAATTCTTAGTCAGAAATGCTAATGTAACCATGAATGTACCTGTAAAATGCAAACAGTAATACACAATTTGCATTTTCATTTGAATTATGCATTCCTAAATATAAAACGTGCAAATATTTATACAATTTGTATAATTTGAAAATAGTACAGAAAATGTTTGCATATTTTTAGACTGAAATCAATAGTCATTATGTATTATGCTGATCAAACAGTAGATCGTCCAGTAATCAGGTTTCCTGTAATTACACTTTTTTGCCACTAGGCATTTCTTAAAAAACATGTTTAGCAGCAGTTCTAATGATGCATATGACTCAAGGTCCCAATTTTCATTTCCAAAAATCAAAACCAGGAAAAGAAATATGGCCTGCATTGGGTAGTCTTTTAAAAAATGCATTTACAGAGTGACATCAGATCATCAAGGACAATCACAGCATCAAAAAAAGGAGAACTTCATACCTTTAAATGAGTGAACCTTACATGCAAAATAGCACTTACAAGGTCAAAGGCAAATGGGGGAAGGGGGAGGAAAAATAAATCTGGGTTTACTTCATAAAAAGCTCATTGTAATGCCCAAAAAAGGCCTAGAGGAGACCTAGAGGAAACCTTCAAAGTTCATTAATTAAAACATACCTCAAAGATTTTGGACTATTGGCATAGTGGACATAAAGGAGGATCTTCCCCAGTTAACAAAAACTCAGGTACAGAAGAGCAGAAACAATGATTTAATTCTGACCAACAAGTGGATTGATTTCATAAAGTTTCTCTCAGCTACACTGCCTTATTTTGGAACAAGTGGAGTAATAATTAAATAATTGTGAATGTAATAAAGCTGATCAGTTGCATGGGCAGTAAAGTCTTTTTGTGGCCCTGACCAATTACACTAGAGCTAATGTACAAACCTTTAGGTCAAAGACCGCTGGGTGACCTGGCAAAAGCTTTGCAGCCTTCTCCACCCAGAATTCTGCCCTGCTGTCAAGCTCCGGCTTACTGCACAGCAGCTCAGCCACTTTCAGAATCAGGTCACGCTGAGCTGGGTTCAGATCCACCGAGCGCTAAAGATAGGACAGGAATCAGAAAAAAGATCCATTAATTGGGACAAACTACATTTTTTGTTAACCACTCTGACCTGACATGGAATATAGAGCACACATCTCACACCAGGCTACACACTTAAATTCATACTAAATATGACAATAAAAAAATGTACCACAACATACACAATACACACACCTTGTAACAACCAACAGCTTTTTCAATTTCATCTTCTAGTTCATAAAGTTGACCAAGGAATCGATGAGCTTTGGGATCTCTGACCTGAACTGTTAGATATGCAGATACATGCCTACAGGCAGGACATAAAAAATGAGATAGAATACAGGTGATATTTAAAAAAAAGAAAAATTATCAAAAACACTTCACACAAAAAAAATCAATTCCTTTTTATATTCATTTTACCTTTTAGCAAGTTCATACTCCTTGGCCTCAAAATATAACTTTGCAAATAAAAATCCCTTCGTTGGTTTCTGCAAAGAAAGGAAAATTACATTTAGCACAAATTATATATATATATATATTTATATATATATTAGTTATTATTCTGCCGGCTGGTCGTCTTGTTCGTTACATTAACAGTGAAAATACTGGGACAATAATGTGACATGAAAATAGATCAACATGTGCCTTATTTACTGCATTAATATAGTTATAATCGGTGGTCAGGAAGTGGAGAAACTAAACAGCTTTCACACACACACACTTCCATTCATGTGTAATGTTTACTAACATCTGTGAGACATTCACTCAGTGCACTGGAAATAAGCAGTGATTTTTTTTTTAACATCTCTGTGCACAAGCATTTATTTTACAGCTGAAGTTTACATCAAAAAACAACAGCCAGCAGATTTACAGACACAAAGCCATACAAGAGTATGAGCAGCATATTCTGACAGAACAGATATCAAATTACATATCACACCTTCAGTGCTGGACAGTGAATGATTTAATGGGTTTAATATTGAAAAAATAATATTTCTGTGTGCACGCAAGTATAAAGTGTGCAGGAAAAATTAAATAAATAATAAAATAAAGAACAATAGGAAAGCACTGTTTTCTGTGGAATATATAAAAGGACAAAGTACAAAAACACAAGGTGACAGAAAAAGTATTTGCCTTACAAACATTATGCTAAAATGTGAGTCATGCTGCAGTTTTCCCTACAATGACACAAACAGAAGTGAAGGATCACACTCCATGCACATGTAGGTAGGATGTAGAACAACAAAACAGGCCGAAGCCCTCATATTTTCAACAAAAATAAAGCAATGATTTTGGAGCCAGCAATCAAATAGGCGAAAACATTCTGAAGATGAAAAGGACATTGGTGATATTTAACGTTGTGTTAAAATGTAATTCTAGGGGCTCTGGAGCTTTCTGTCAGTGTGTATGTAGTTGATCCCTGGGGCCCAACACAGATCACATACTGAGAACATTATGAAGATTTTTTTGTAAATCTGCCCAAAAAAAAATCCAAAATTCTGACCACAGATATTGAGAAAAAACTTTGGAAACAATTAATAAAAGAGTGAATAAAAGCCCAAGAAATATACAACTCTAAACCTTTGCAGTGCATATATATTTTCCTGATATTTCAGGTTTATTTGCTGGTCAAAATGTCCACTCATTAAGTGGTTTTGGTTCAGTAAAGATGTAAATTTGGGTTTCACATTAACTAATAACTGCAGAACGGACAGGTTAATTAGGGACAAGTGGATGTTAGTTACCCTCTGCTCCTGTCAATCATTCCCTACTTCCGCTCTCTACATTTAGCCACCTAGCTGATTAATAAGACCTCAATTCGTAAAACGTTTTTTAATCCAACAACATGACGAGGTGATGAAACGCATTGGGGTTTACAGACCGACATGTGCACCAAAACACAAGCTAACACACACGCGCGCGCGCGCGCACACACACACACACACACAGTTACCGCGTTTTTCACGAGTACGTGTCAACAGGCGAACTCACAGTTACAGTATTAAACTGCTGATTAACTTTACTGTATGTTTGTTTATGTATCATCAGTTTACTTTGTTCAGCTGCTGGTCACATTCACGGCCTACTGAGGCTAAACACTCCGCCTGCTAGCTAGCATGTTATAGCCGGTACTGCGTACCTCTTTCTGTGAAGGAGAGACGCTCTCTACTGAGGAAATGTAGCGTTCAACGTCCGCCTTACTTCGCCTCATGGCTGCAAAACAACCGCCACCGTGTAATACACTTCTGCTGATATTAATTTCACGATTATTCCAGAAATGAACATCAACTTCCACATTTGCTACAAGCTCATAACGCGAGGAGCGACACAGAGCGCCAGTTATCGCGAGATGTGGAGTCGCATTAAACCTCTGTGATTGGCCGAATCGTAAATCCTGTCACAACAGTGTAGGTGTGTTCAAGTTCAGCTGGGCCTCTGACTCTCCTGCGCACATGAGCTGTGGCGGAAAGATAACGAGCACGAACTGAACAATTACGTCAGTGTATTTATTTATATTAATGTATAAAGAAATGTTAAACGTATTGTGACACACGCAAAAGACAAAGGATTGGGTTTTTTGTATGCAGAATATTTTATTTTATATTTATATTCTTTCATTTCTGGAATTTTTTAATTATCCAGTTCTGTGTGATTTGCGTCACAGTGTTCTGGCTTTTAGCCACAGGACAGAAGTGTAGTGTTTAGTCCTTAAACAACACAAATGCACACAAACTAACGCTGGTAGGAAACAACACAACATTTATGGTATTTAGCAGACGCCTTTAGCAAGAGTCACATAATGCAAACACGCTTGTTAGTAAGTAACGACATAAAAATAGTAATACAGTAAATACAGTAATACGTCGTGCGTTCGCGTTTCAGAACTGCAGAATTCACCGAATTTACATTGAACTAACTCATGTTACCCCTACAGTATATTATTGTTACCCCCTACAGTATAATAATGTTACCCCCTACAGTATATTATTGTTACCCCCTACAGTATAATAATGTTACCCCCTACAGTATATTATTGTTACCCCCTACAGTATAATAATGTTACCCCTACAGTATATTATTGTTACCCCCCACAGTATAATAATGTTACACCCTACAGTATATTATTGTTACACTTACAGCATAATTATGTTACCCCTACAGTATATTATTGTTACCCCTACAGTATAATAATGTTACCCCTCCAGTATACTTCTGTTACCCCTACAGTATATTATTGTTACCCGTACAGTATAATAATGTTACCCCTACAGTATACCAATGTTACCCCCTACAGTATACTAATTTTACCCCTAGAGTATACTGTATTAATGTTACCCACAACAGTATATTAATGTTACACCAACAGTATACTAATGTTACCCCTAGAGTATACAAATGTTACCCCCCCACAGTATACTAATGTTACCCAATACAGTATAATAATGCTACCCCTACAGTATACTGATGTTACCTATACAGTATATTAATGTTACACCAACAATATACTAATGTTACCCCTAGAGTATACAAATGTTACCCCCTCCCCACAGTATACTAATGTTACCCAATACAGTATAATAATGTTACCCCCCCACACAGTATACTAATGTTACCCAATACAGTATAATAATGTTACCCCTACAGTATACTGATGTTACCGCTACAGTATACTGATGTTACCTATACAGTATATTAATGTTACCCCTACAGTATAATAATGTTACCCCTACAGTATACTAATGTTACTTCTACAGTATTAATGTTACCCCTACAGTATATTAATGTTGCACCTACAGTATAATAATGTTACCCCTACAGTATATTAATGTTACCCACTACAGTATAATAATGTTACCCCTACAGTATACTGATGTTACCACTATAGTATACTGATGTTACCTCTACAGTATATTAATGTCACCCCTACAGTATATTAATGTCACCCCTACAGTATAATAATGTTACCCCTACAGTATATTAATGTTACCCCATACAGCAGTGGTCCCCAACCCCCGGGCCGCAGACAGGTACCGGGCCGCCCAAGGAACATTAAATTATTTCCATTTTATTTACTGTGGTGTATTTCTCTCGGTTTTGTGCGACTTCCCATGGACGGGAGGTTAACCGGGAGCTGAGAGACGTCACCTAAAGCCGCACCAATACCGCGCATGCGCAAAATATCAAGATATCGGGCCGGGTTTAGGTGACGTCTGGAGCTGAGCGGCGTTGTAGCTTTGGTGGAGAGAAGGTGTGTATCGCTCTTCTCTCTGTTCACCGGTACTTTCTCATGTTTAACAGTGCTTGGTGTACGTGTATATTGTGTTTTCTCAAATTTAACCCACAAATTAGCAAAAATGAGTATGAAACAGACGTCGTTAGTAAATTAGAAACTCTGCCGGAATGCCACCATAGCACTTAAATCCCTATCGCCATTTCCGACATGCTATCTGTGTGAAGCGGGGTTTTGCAGTGACGGCAACTAAACAAAACAACGGAATAAACTGGACTATTACCCCAGATGGAACCGTCTCGTTGCAAAGAAACAAGCTCAGGGTTCTCATTGATTTAGCGTTGTAGTGAGTTAAAAAGGCATGATTAAATACAATTAAATTAAAGTTATTCACTTTAATTTAATTGTATAGCCGCCACCCCTAAAATGATCAAACATTGACCGGTTCGCGGCGAAAAACAGGTTGCCCTACAGTATACTAATGTTACCTCTACAGTACATTAATGTCACCCCCTACAGTATACTGATGTTACCTCTACAGTATACTAATGTTACCTCTACAGTACATTGTCACCCCCTACAGTATACTGATGTTACCTCTACAGTATACTAATGTTACCTCTACAGTACATTAATGTCACCCCCTACAGCATACTGATGTTACCTCTACAGTATAATGATGTTACCCCTACAGTATACTAATGTTACCTCTACAGTATATTAATGTTACCCCTACAGTATATTAGTCATCCCTACAGTATAATAATGTTACCCCCTACAGTATACTAATATTACCCCTACAGTATATTAGTTACACCTACAGTACACTAATGTTACCTCTACAGTACATTAATGTCACCCCTACAGTATAATAATGTTACCCCTACAGTATATTAATATTACACCCTACAGTATACTAATATTACCCCATAGTATATTAATGTTACCCCTACAGTATATTAATGTTACCCCCTACAATATACTAATGTTACCCCCAACAATATACTAATGTTACACCCTACAGTGTACTAATGTTACCCCCTACAGTATACTAATGTTACCCCTACAGTATACTAATGTTACCACCCTAGGGGGTAACATTAGTATACTGTAATGTTTGAGGTATTAGACTCACACATACACAAATTAGTGCTCTCTAATGTTGTTCTGTCAGCTGCGCCTGTAAGGGTTCACCACTGCAGATCACTGGGCTACATATTTGCTTTGGCACACATTTGTTTTGTGATTTTTAAACACTGCGTTATGAATGGAGTAACTTGTGCCACCAGTAACTGTGTTGATTCGTTGCTAGACCACTGTGTATCTTTTATCTAGATAGGTGTCTTTCATACCTCTGCAGTTTCTCACTGTATCTTTGTAAATTATTATTTTTATTTTATGTTATTTTTTTCAGTACCTATTATTTTCCAGATCAAAGTGATATTTTATTAAAATAAAAAGTGTTTTAATATTTTGTGGACCAAAATATGCTTCACATAATAATTTTGAAAAAACAAGGAGAAAAGAAAAAGAGAATCTCTGAAGAAAATAAAACATTTAATGCTTCATGGATGAATGCATTGCCTTTACTGCAGACAATTCTGTATGCTTGCTATATGGTGAGAGCCATTTCCAGAACAAACCCAGCATTTGATGAAAACAGGACATACAATGACTTAAAAACTGCCTGGATCATTATGGTGTTTATAGCAAACCACTAAATAAACACTTATTAATGCACCTGAACTTTTCATATACATTTCAATAAGAACAAGTACACAAATTACACCAAGTGAGGTACAGTATGAAGGTCTTGAGATTGCATAAATATTCAGACTTGGATCCATATGAGGATTGCACTGTGCCTAAAAAAAGAAAGGATTTCTGTTGGCATGCTAATGAAAAATCACTCACTTTTTAAAATGAATATAAATCTTGAAAACAGTATAAATTATGTTGTGAAAGAAAAAGAAACTAACCAGTTAAACGGAGAACTTCACAGACAGATACCAATCTTCTTTTTTCTGTTCTTGGAGTCATGTTCACGTTTAGCTAGACGGTACTTCAGTTGAGTCGGCATCCTCTCATAGCATTGTTTGCATACTGGCTTCAAATCAAGCTCCACAAACTTGTCCCTATGTGATTACAAATGCCACAAAAAAGCCAACGTAAGATCAGAATCATTGAAACGACTGATTCAGCGTTTCCAAAGGTGTATGTCACAATCCCTTTAGCCATAAAACTCATCCCTCTAGCCATAAGGAATCTCATCCACAATCATAGTTTTTAGTTGTTGTTGATGATGATGATGATGATGACATTAGTTTGTCATGAGAGATGCATGCAATGTTTAAAAAAGTGTCAAAGTGTGAAATGGTATCGATATTAAAACTGTATTTTTATGTCTGAAAAAAATCTAAACTTACTTCAGTGTCAGCTTTGAACTGCAGGTGGAACAAGCAAAGCAGTCGATGCACCAGGCTTTATTCAGCGCTGAAATGACTTAAATAATAAACAAAGAGTTAAACAGACCCTGTGTGTCAGCAGGTTTGTGTTGAATTTGGTTCATGAAATATAAATATAAATTTTTACTTTGGACTCATCCAGATTTCATCTGAGTATTTGTTACCCTAGACTTGCATGGAATAACCGCTGATATTACATAAAACGTGTGGTGCATGGAGCCTAAAACGACACAATTTTAGTGTTTATCATGTTTTACCTTCTCCCTCAATGACATGATTGCAGTGGTGACAGACATCTCCAAAAAGCTTTAAAAAAAAAAATTAATTCATCTATAATGATTTAATTTTGAAAATAAATCTGTTATATGGAGGCATCAGCCTTTGTTCATACCATATTGAAGTGAGTCTCACAATAAGCCAGGCCTTTACGTTCATAATGCTGATGGCCCAGGAACGGTTTCTCACACTTGGTACACACAAAATGCTACAAAACATATACACACAAAGAGAGAGACAGAATAATGCATATGAAGAGCAATTCAATATACGGTCCCAAGAGAGTTACATTTCAGTAAGAAAAAAACTCTGTTCTTATATAAACTCTGGTCTTATATAACTCTTCTTATATAATGCTTAATTTTTTTTTTTTTTTAGCTAAATCAGTTTTTAGGGTTTTAGGATTCAGAGATATTTCTGATTTTTAAAATGATTTTAAATGGTTGATTTAGCTGTAGATTTTAAAAAAATCTGTGATGGGCACATGACTCAAACTCCTACAGCGAAGACATATTTAATGACACCACACGGCTTTTCCCAAATTTGCAGGAAATCTGTGGTCATTTTGAAAAATGACCACTACATTTCAGAGAGTTTGCTAAACTTTGTGTTAATTGCAGGAATCGCAGGGTCACAAAATGCTGGAGGGCTGCTAAATATAAAGTAGTGCTGAATTTCAAAGTGTGCATTGTTAAATTGAATTTCAATTTAATTTTGTTGATTATTAAAATATTTCATAAACCAAAAATAAAAAACCCCTCCTTGTTCTGAATAATGATATGTTGTAAATGGTGACACTCTGTGATTACCTCAACGTGCCATTGCTTGCCCACTGCATTCACCACTCTGCCCTCTATTGGCCTTCTGCATGCTCCACAGATTGGTACGCCCATCTTGTCATGGCATGGCAAGCAATACAACTCATTTTTTAGCTCCCTGGCATCAGCAGTGAGTTCCTTCCTTAAAACACACAGATCATTTCTCAAAGTCATCCTCAGATTTGATCCTTATGACTAAGTAAAACAACAGTGTTTACATGTTCAATGCGCAGCTTCTTCCTTTCTGCCAAACCATACCAATATTTATATCAATTTAAATGTAGCTATCAAAACTGCATATATAAAACTGCAATATTTTAAAAGTATATGTGCACCATAGCGTTGTTCTCAGTTGAGTTAACTGAGTTAACTCAGTGCGTCAGTATGGGCATCCAGCGTAAAACCTGTGGCAAATCTAATATGTGGACCACATGATCTGCTGTGGGGACTTATTATTATTAGTAGTACTGTAGCTGTCTGCTCACTGTTCTGGTCACCAAAGCAGATGATAATAATAATAATAATAATAATTATTATTATTATTATTATTATTATTATTATTATTATTATTATTATTATTATTATAAAAATATTACTATAAAAATTATATAATTATAAAACATTTAAATGATCTCAGGGGTCTGAAACAAGTATTTTCTAGTTTGCAGTTACTGTAAAAGCTCTGCTGTTTTTAGTCTCTCTTTAGTTACAGCAGGACACAAGGGAAGAACGATTCGTTTTGTGTTGACTGAAGAATCATGCAGTCTAACCATAGACTGGCCCTAACATACAGATTTTCACTGGTTTAGGTGAAATGAGCTATAATTTAAGCTATATTGCTTGGTAAAACCCACAGGCTGATACAAGTTCTTACTCAAATGTGAAAAATGGGAGGATATTATCCACCACAAAAAAGCAAAATGCTGCAACTCACCCACAGTTGCTGCAGTTAAAGTGATCAGGGTGGTACGGATCATTCTTGAAGATGAGCGGCTGTTCATCAATGATGGTGTGACACTTCTGGCAAATATACTTGCCAAAGCCACAAGCTCTCTCACGGATGTGGCATTGACGACACAGGTGTCTGTAAAAAGTTGAACACAAATTTCTCAACCTTCAATTTAGTTAATAAATGCAAAATATCTAAATATTTTTTCTGGTTATATTAGGAGAAATGATTACACCCACTTGGCAAGTGGCCATTCTGTCATTTTGTTTACCTGCCTGCATTCTTTGCAAATCCAATATCAGCCAGCACATTGTGGCAGATATCACAGCAAAAACACTCTGGGTGCCAACTATTGTTCATGGCCTTAATGACACGGCCAATGATGAACTCTCCTACACACATTAAAAAAAAAAAAAAACATACTTCCTTACACCACTTGTTCCCAAACGTTTTTTTATTTATCGGAAATGGCCATTAATAATATTCTGCTATTTTTAAGACTAATTTATGTCAGACCCAAATTCACAATTTTAGACTACTAGAACATCTATACATTTTATTATGTTATTAACATGTGTACTATAAGTGACAATAAACCAAAGAAATCTTCCTTGCACTGACTACCCAGTGTTGAACTGTAAAACTTTTGTTAACTGTAAAAAAATAGTTAAATCAAGCAGACATGCTCTGACACATTCCTCCACGTCTCTGACCTTACATTCAAAATTATTTTGAAATATTTGAAGACTGGTATACAAGACCTTTCAATTGCTTCTTGGAATTTTTAACTGTTAAATGTTTTTAAAATTCAAAGACTAACTGATATAGAAAAAACCATTAAAGCTCAGTAACAGTGTAGAATAGTACTTTGGTATGTGACGCTGAGACAAACAGGGAAAAATATTTCTTTTGGAGTGTTGGATGTGAAATTAGTAAGAATACAATCTGTTGTTAAATGTATATAATTACTCACCACACTGATAACAACAAGGAGCAAAAAGCATATGGAAATCATGCTCACAATATTTTCGGTCATCAAACTGCAAAAAGAAAACGACAACCTTCAGTTTTCTTTGGGTTATAAGGCATTAAATTCTTTCTGCTTGGACCAACTGTTAATAAAAGACATAGATCCCTCTCAATTAAAACCACAAAGAACAAGTAACAAATGAAATAATAATATCTTATCTGATATTTAATTATTGTCTGAATGTGACAACGGTTTAACTCACACTGATGCTCAGCTTATTTGCTAGAACTAAACACATAACAGTTATATAAAAGTGTATAAAGGTTATGTTTAGTAAGATGATGACAGGTGAGAAGGTCTGGTGTTCAGTCAGTTTTCCAGTTGATTGTGAAGACACTCAGGTTCTTCCACTCCAAACTTAACAATCCATGTCTTTATACAGCTCAGGGGCTTTGTGCACATTGTCATGCTGGAACATTATTTGGGCCTCTTAGTTTCAGTGAAGGGAAAATTGTAATGCTAAGGCACACAGACACTCTATACAACTCTGCGCTGTATCCACAAACTTTTGGAATAATGAATAAACCCAAAACAGTAATGTCAGCACCATCAGCATGGAATGAATTCTTGCAATGTCAGTCATCAGTACATGAACGTTCATGCCTCATTGCACTGTTGGTTCTATTTGCCAAGATGTTAACAAACTAGCAGCCTAAATTAAAACACTGTCACGAGAGGCAGTTACTAAGGATGATCACACATTTAGGTTGATGAACATTGAAATGAAAACCTTGTGGGAGTGCAACTTTGATTTCATTTATATGTCTTGTCTGAAACATCAGTATTTTAAAAAATATAGTTCAATAAATGTATTCTGATTCAGTTACATTCATACATACATATTGTAATTCAGCAAGAAAAGAAAAAGTACAAACATACCTCATAATATAACCCTTCTGAAAATTGCTGGAAACACTGTGCACACACGAAGCACTGCTCATGATACAACTCCCCATTACTGTTTACAATTTTTTCAGCAGGAGTGAAGCCGTCTTTGCAAAGTTCACATATAGCATTAGCAAGGGCATTTGCCATATTACTGTGAAAACAAAAAACACAATGGAACAATACAGTTTTGGAACTGGCTTGTATTCTCTTGCAAAATGTAACACAATATGTAACATGAAGGATCAAAGGCATGTTTTTTAAATAATTAAAAACACAAATTGTATGAAATATTGATGATGGAACACATCCATTCCATTTAATTGAAGTCAAGTTAAGTTAATTTTGACCTTGCATCTTTGCTTTTGCTTTAATAGGGCACTCTTGTGAAAACTGTAAAAATAAATAAATAAATAAATAAATAAATAAATAAATAAATAAATAGATAGATAGATAAGTAAATAAATAAATAGATAGATAGATAGATAGATAAATAAATAAAAAGTCTCTTTTATCTGCAACAAATCAAGGCTGTTCTTAGAAGTAAAAATTTGAGACCATCTAGACCACCAAATTCTGGGAAATGTGTGAAATGAAAAGTTGGAGGATAAGACCCACATGGCATGAAAGGCATTAAGAAATATTGGTCATTTAATGAAGGATGACATCTATCAGCAAAGTATAGCTTTAATGATTGTTTACACATGTACACCTGTTTTGTATTAGCTCCTACATAGTTTGTCTGTTTATAGCTTATGTCAGTGTTATCACACATTGTTTCACAGTTTTGGTTGTTAGCTGCGCAAAAGGGTGTTCCCTTTATCCTTTTCCCTTTTCCACAGGATAATTAATGAAAAGCAATTTTATAATTATAAATCTTTCAATTTAGTTTTGGTAAGGTGAAGCAGTGCTTTTTACATATTGAAATGTCCATTTACCAGGATACTGAAACTTGTCCAGTGACAAAAAAAAAAAAAAAAAAAAAACCCTCACTTTATAAACCTTTTTTAATGTTGTGAAAGAAAATGTTCTGACTTTTATTGAATAGTAGCTTAACTAATTTGCCAGTACTGCAGGCAATTCATACCTCTATACTCTGCTATATGTAAAAGTAATGTCAGCCTCTGAGAATTGCTACGAGTAAAAAAATCTGTAAAGAAAAAAGAAAACACAATCTATCCATGAAAATAATCATTAATCAGTACAGCAATGAACTGTGAGACTTACAATCGAGCATAGAAGTCACAAAACTCCTTATACACTTTCACATCACTGCGTCTTCGCTGAGATTTGGAGAGAGGTAATTCGGCTTCCCCACCATTCTGCCTGACCTGGACTCCATTTATCTGCACCTCTATGAGTTCTTCATTCTCAGGAATTGAAGGTGGAATTCCTTGTTTCTGTGTCTCCATGTTGGTTACAATACAAAAGTCAGTCAGGATGTTTGAAGTAATCTAGAAGGATTGGCCTCATCTGTGGGACTGTAAGAAAACAGAATAGTCTTGTTAAAGTCTCAAAACAGGCAGATCACTTCCCCCTGTGCTTCACTACAAATAGACTGATGCCATCATCACCAAAATAGGTACTAGCAGCTGCTAAGGGTTTTCATAGAGGCGAATGACGGTGTGTGGGTGAGGGATTTCATTCCTCCACCAGTTAGCCATGCCACATTCTTATCATACTGTAAGCATGAGAAACTCTTTAATGGGCCTCCTATGTAAAATACGTTTTTACCTATTCTTTTTTTGGTAATAGGAAGAAATATTTATTATCACCACACACATTTTCTTTTCATATCACAACTGAGGAGATTGTGATCAGTAAAAAGTTTAAGGGCCTTGTTCAATTGCCCAACTTTGGCAGCTTGGCAGTGCTGAGCTTGAACCCTGAGCTTCTGAGTAACAAACGAGACCCTTAAGCACTTGAAAAAACATATTTGGGCAAAGAATTTTGGAAAATATTAGTGATTTATATAGTTCATTTAGTGCTTCATGCTAATAATGCACTGCTGGGATCATGTTGCCTTTTCTGTAAATAACAAACAAGGCAATCAGAAAAGCCATAACACTAAATGTACAGTTCTGTCATCCGTAATATCACAATGTGTGCTCAATTTTCAGTTTCTCCTCCAAATGCATTTTGGAGAAAAAGGGATGATACAACAAAAAGCTCAAATGTGTTCATCATACACATGACAGGCTGAAAAATATTAGCCCAACACACACAAAATCTAATTCCCTGATTAAAACTGTATCTAATTGGCACCATTAATCTACTGCAGTGAACACATAGACTTGAGTGTTGCCTCATGTCATTGTGTATGCGTTCTACACCTGGTGGTGCTGTTGAGCTTGGCTCCACAAAAATCTGATATCATCAGTTTTATTAGTCAACCTCAGGTCCTTATCTGATGTACAAATCACTATTACAATTTCTTCCTATTAAACAAAGTTTTGAATGTGCTATAAGTTATTTCATCTTTTTCTGAAAGTAAAGTGGGTTTCCTCTGGGCTCCTTAATTTAGCCATGGTCAATAAGTCCCTATTTCTCCATTATTCATTTGCATGCTTGCTTCCATGGCATATCCCGTTGTCACCTTTTCTTTCTTCTGAACTTTTCTGTATTCATGATCGCAAAGACAGAATATTGATGGAATATTATGCAAAATGTGAAATAAACTTTGCACAATTGAGGAAGCTCTATATTTAATCTCTACCTTTATGTGAAGAGTGACAACAGATTAAACACATATTCTTCTAGGATAACCATTCAATATAAAATGAATTTCCTTTGTCAGAGCAGTATTGTAATTTCTCACTGGTAGGTGGCATCAATATAATTTGAAAGGTAGAATACAGTGCAGTTATGTGATTAAAATATAAAACAACATATAAACATATAAAATGTAATTAAAATACAAAACAACAAGGAGTTTCAGTCCTATGCCAGTATACTGTGGAATTAAACCATGTCGCAAATGTTCAAGGCGAAACATAAACAGAGCCGATCACCCCTATACGCTCACTACGCAAGTTGCGTAGGGCCCCGCAAATTACGAAAGGCCCTGCCTCATTTTACAGCTCATGTTACTGTTTACTGACAATATGAAGCGGAGCTATCCATCTGGCCATGAAAAGAGAAAAAAGAAACAAAATGAGAGTGAAATGCAAGAACAGCAATCAGGTAAACTTGTGTTCTCTTCAAGTTTGTTGTCAGCAAGAGCAAATAACAGTAAAGTTAAGTTGATGTGATTCTGTCTCTAGTCTCTATCTGACTGGCTAAATTAGCTGTGCAGTGCTGCCAGTGCATCTCTTGGCCTGTCTGTCTGTCACACAACAATTTATTGCATGAACAATAAATAAATAAATAAATAAAATTTATTCTGTGTGAATAAATGCCCAAGTGCAACGGTGTTTAAAAACGGCAGTTCGATCGCCGCACGTGCACATGCGTTCATATGCACGTGCAATCGTGCACGAAATGATACACGTGCTTTCCAGCAGCAACATCCGTGTGGGGACCAGTACAAAAAGTAGCGTGATAGCACTCCTAAATGACGATGTTTATAGTCACTCAATCATATTTTTGATATCAGGAATTACATTTTACACTAGTAAAAACATAATTTCTGATATCTGCTATTGCATATTGACTAGGAGCAAAAAATTTTTTATAAAGGAGGGAGGTTTGTAGTGGGAGCAGTGGAGTGTCAAGTGTGAATGTGTGGCAAATGGTTTACATGGCTCACGGGTCAGCTAGGAGGGCCCCTTAGCAGAATTTTGCTTAGGGCCCCAGGAAGGTCAGGATCGGCTCTGAACATAAATTGTGCAACACAACACTACACCACAAACTACTTTCAAGGCCATACAATAAATTCAGCACAATAAAGATGAAGCCAATATAGATTGTAAATAATGCAGTAGCAACAGCTTGGCAAAGCACAGATTAATATAACAGCATAATGATATACTCCTTGTAAAAATGCTATGCTTGGTATTTTCTTGGTATTTTAAAATTGATGAGGTGTTTAGGGTTCAATGTAAATGTGGAGTTCCTTCATGTAACCTCAGGGGAATCCCAGCTTGTACAGGTGACATCAAATCAGTCCGATACCTACGGTGGCCGAGAAGTGCAAAACACATTAACAAATCCGAAAACACATGAACAAATCTGAAAACACATGAACAAATCCGAAAACACATGAACAAATCTGAAAACAAAAGAACGAATCTGAAAACAAATGAACAAATCCGAAAACACAACGACAAGACAACCCGGAAATGGTAGGTATCGTTTTTGAATAGAATCTTACCGATCATTGGACAAGACACCTGTCACTCAAGATATATGTGTAATGTCTAAAGTTCTCCGTTTAAATATAAGAAAAACAGAATTAATCCACTGCAATCCATTCCATCCATCCATCCATTCCAACTTTTCCCTGCGGCAGGCTGTTGAACTTCATGTATACATTGAGTGACAGGTGTCTCATTTCGAATGATCGCTAAGTGTTCCAATCACAAACTATACCAACCTCTTTCGGGTTGTATGAATTGTCGTGTTTTCTTATTTGTTAATGTGCTTTGCGCTTCTCGGCCACAACGACAAGTGAGACAACCCGGAAAAGGTGGGTATAGTTTGTCAATGGAAACTTACCGAACATTGGACAAGACACCTGGCATTCAAGATATACAGGCGAATGAAAGGTGTCTCGTCCGGTGATCGGCAAGTTTCCATTCACAAATTATACTTACCTCTTCCGGGTTGTCTGACTTGTCGTTGTGGCCTAGAAGTGCAAAACACATTAACAAATCCGAAAATAAATTAACAAATACGGATTTGTTAATGAGTTTTGCACTTCTCGGCCACCGTAATGATTTTGCCATGTAGTGAATATCAATCGTTTTTTTTTTTTTGTACATTTTTATCCCATGTAGGATCTCTTTGTATATGGCCACATGTCTGACCCCGATGGCCTTCCATACAGTATGTGCCTCTCCACCCAAAGCTTGCGCATTGATTGACGAAAGCGGAAATAAAGCTGCTCTGCTGGCTTTATGGCGTTAGGTAAAGCTTAGTGTTTAACACAATTCAGTTGTGTTTAGTTTAACGCGCTTACTGTCGACATGGAGGTGAGTAAGAATATTTCTTTATGTGAATGTTCCTCACTATTATTAAAATACATCCTTTCTACGACTGTACAAAAGTACATATGTTAAATTGTTCTGAACAAATGGTTATTAAAGTGTAATAAAGTGAATAAATGTTCTGATTGTTTATGGAAGCGAAGCACTTAGGTAAGTAAAGGACGTAAAGAGTTTTGGGTTCAGTGAATGTGTAATTGTCTTGTTGACTGTTTACAGAAGGACCCGGATGCAGAGTGTGGCAGCTCCTCTTCCTGTGTGGCCAATGGGAAGTCTAAGGTAATTTATATACCATGTCATTTAAATGTGTAAAAAGCTACTGAGACAAATGTGGCTACAGTATCATGACATGTCATCTTTTTTTCCTGACGTGTCTGTGAAGCTTGACACATTGTCCAAAGATGATCTCATTAAATTTGCAAAAAAGCAGATGGCTGCAATGCAGAAGTTAAAGTCAAAGTGTACAGGTAAATGCTCACAAGTTATTATCTCCCCATTATTTTTGATTTTGCTTTTTCTGTCCATTCTCATATACATGTGAGGGTGAATAGCTGTTTTTTTTGTTTGTTTTTAAAGATTTAGAAGAGAAAGTTGAATCAATGAAGGCTATTAAAGGTGATACTTCCAATGATTCTGTAATACAGGTAAGCAGCCAGTATATAGTGAAAATTGAATAGTGTACAATCTGTATTGAACGTACAAACTAACATGTTAATGGTCAACAAGACACAGGTGCAGCTACAGAAGAACAGCATTTATATGTTCAAATAAAGATATTATCTTTTAAAACAGGAGCTGACTGAGAGAATGGATGCTGTATTGCTTGAGAAAGCAGAGACTCAACAGATGCTTGTGTTAATGCGCAAAGAAAATGAAAAGCTGAGAAACCAAAGTGAAGTAAGTTGGAGTTTTAGCTGTCTATGACTACTCTGTCTATTGAGTGTATTTCACAGCCACATAGCATAAATAGTGAACACATGTGCACAGATCCAGACACTCTTACCTGCTTATTCTCTCCTGCTTCACAAATTGAATTTGTGTACACTCCTTAAACTCTGCGGCGTTCCCTATTGCCAACTCCCATTGTTGACAGAAACTCTGTGTCCATTGTCTGTGAATACCTTGGTTTTATGGAGGGTTTTGGGAACTCCTTTAATATGACTAACAATGATTTGAGCCACTTCTCATAGTTTCTAGCATCAGTGTGCAACTTACAATTTTTTTAATCTTACCCTTTGAGTTTGAATAATTCACTGGGGCAGAAGATCTATGTGCACATAGTAATTCAGTCTGGTAAAATTGATTTAATTTACATTTGTGACATGAGGCAACATGTGTGGGTCACTGTGAGTGTCCTTCCAAGAGAACTAGGCAGTAAGATGGATCAGTATTTTGCCCTGCCATTGTATACTGAGGATATGCTTGGAAATGCATTGAGGCACTCACTACCACATATCCTTAATGACTGAAATAATGATTAGAATAGGGCAGCTCCTTTCTGTACCTGCTGAAAACTCTTCACTTGGCGAAAGCCATAGCTCAGAGTCTTGGCATGTAACTAACCCAAGGGGAATCCCCACAGGGAGGTAGGAGCTTACCTACCCCTCTCTCTGGCTTGGAGCATCCATTGATGGCCCACTGGAGGCAGCACGGAAAAGCATTTTATTTATTTGTTAAGCATAATTTTTTTTTAGGATTGAAATTTCAGAATGACTCAAGTAAGAGTATGTAAGTTGCAGTTTTTCAGTTAAGGCTACATTTTGCCATTCACCATGTTTGGTCTTGAAAATTTTTAAATAATAAAAGTTACTTAATTTAAATAATTTTACTATTAACATTTATCAACAGGTGTCAATAGCGACATTGGCTGCTCTCCAGAAGAAAATAGATCATTCTGAAAAAGACAACACTGAAAAGATAAAGCTTATGGAAGAACAGATTGAAAACACAGAAGCAAAGTACAGAGATGAATTGGAGTTTTTAAAAAAAATGGCAAATGAAAATGAAGAAATCCAGAGATGTAAACTTCAGGAAGACTTCAATTCTCAAATTGAAGCAATTCGTCGAGAATATGGGAGCAAAATATCTGATTTGGAGCAGAGTTTGGAATTGTCTGAAAAAGAATGGATAACAGAGAAGGAAGCTCTTAAAGAAACTCACCAGAAAACTCTCCTAAAAACCCAAGAAGATATTGACAGTTTTAAGGAGATGATTTCAAGGCTGAACAAACAGCATGAAGATGAGGTCAAATATCTGGAGGAACAGCTTGAAATCAATGCTGCAGATTTTGATATGGAGAGGGAGAGGCTGTTGCTGGTCCAGGAAGAGCTATCAGAGCAAATAGCACTTAAAGAAAGCTATCTCCAGGATGTTCAAGAGGAAGAAGAAGACCTCCACAGAAGGACCCAAAAGCCATCAGAATTGCTTAAGACATTGGATTCCTCAAGTTTAGAAAGCCCAGAGAATGAAATGGACAAATTGAGATTAAATCTACTGGATTTACAGTCAGAAAACACAATGATTAAAGAGGAACTCACATTCCTCACCAATGTAAAGACTGAGCTTGAGGGTGATCTGAAACATTTAAAGGAGGAGTTCAGCATGGAAAGGGAAGAACTGGAGTTCAAAATTAATGAATTGCAAATGACTAAAGAAGAAGGTGAGATTTGCCCTGAAAAAGAGGTTAATTGCCTAAGTGCAGCAAAAACTATATGTTTTGAAGAACATGATCGGATTCTTCATGAAATAAATGTGTTGCACAAAGCTGAAATGGAAAAACTAGAGGCTTGTCTCATTTCCAATAATGAACGTGAAAAAGAAGTGATGGTTCAAGCAGCACAAGATCTGCAAAACACATGCAAGAAGCTTTCTGAGGAGAACAAGGCTATTACCACTGAATATGAACACACAAAAGAAATTCTGAGAAACTTTGAGATGGACCTTGGAGATAGAACATCTGACTTTGTGAAGAAATATAATGCCATGAAGGAACAGGCAGCAGTTTCAGTTCAGGAGCTAGAGGAAAAGCTCAGGGAGAAGGATAGTATAATAGAGAAATTAGAGCAAAAGTGCTTGGAGCAAACTAAGGATAAATCCTGCAGTACTTCAGCCAAGGTCTTTCCTGTGTCAATGGAGGAAATGGCTCAAATGCAAAAAGATCACCAGTCTGCATTTCAAGAATGTGATGCTCCCAAAACAAATCTGGAGACTAATGAAGAAAAACTTTTCGAGGCAAGGAAGCAAGTCTGTTATATACTTGCACAGTACTACTCTGTGAAAATAGATGAAGATGAAGACATCTCCAGATTGCTGAACCATCTTCTATGCAGAGTTGAAGAAGATAAATCAGTTTATATTTTGTTAAATGAGGAAAGGGCTAAACTACAAGAAGACCTGCAAGCTGTGTCTGATGAGAGGAATGATCTAAAAACATTTATTGAATCTAAGGAAAGAAAACAGTTTGATACACAAAAGCAAGTTTGTGAAATACTGGAGCAGCACTACTCTGTGAAAATAGCTGGGGAGGAAGACCTATCTGTATTGCTGAACCATCTTCTGTCTATCTTTCAGGAAGAAAAAAGGAGTTGCAATGTGTTAAAGGAGGAAAAAAATAAACACCAAAATGATCTGGTAACCGTGGTTCAAGAAAGGGATGATCTGAAGAGACGTATTGAAACCCATGAAAGTAAACTTTCTGATGCACAGAAGAATATCTGTGAAATGTTGGAGCAAAACTTCTCTGTCAACATAGATAAAGAAGAGGACATATCTGTACTACTGAAGCATCTCCTGTCAAGAGTTCAAGAAGAAAAACTGATATTAACAGAGCAGTTGGGGGAAAAAGAAATGCAGCTTTTACAGCAAAAGCAGCAGGCTGAACTCAATGATGACAGGTACCTACAGACATCCAGTCCAAATAGAGCTCTAGCAGATACAGAGAATTTGCAAGGGGTCCAAAATCAGCAAGGCGAAATAACAATGAACGTGGTGAGCCAAGAGCATGAAGAACCTGCAGGTGAAAACGGTGCTCAAGAAACAGATGACATGAAAGGGCTCCAACAGAAGCTAAGTGAAAAAGAGAGCATAATAGCCCATCTCAAGGAAGAAATCTCCCATTTACTGGTTTGTAGTTTTGTATCATTTATTTGTTTAATGCTAATTCTCACATTTTCTTTTTTTGTTGTTGTGCTTTACTATGCATATCAAGAGATATGAGTAAGATTGAGCCATTAGTCATTTGTATGACAGAGAATTAACACTTCTGATATTAATAGCAGAGTGCTAAGTATTTCATGAAGTTCTGATGCATGATTACAATCTCATATAAAACTATATAGCATGATTACAATCTCATATAAAACTATATATTTCTATACTAGAAAACTATATAGCATCAGTACGTGTCTAGTGTCATCACAAACCTACACGTACATGAAGTGGTGTCATGCTTATCTAGACAGACTCAAATAATTGACCGTTTACTTTTAGGAATCCAAGCTATCTACACTGAATGAAAAGATGAAGCAAATAGGTAGGTCTTTATTTTTCTATTTAATTTAACAATTTTATAGATTACATGTAATTAAAGTGCTCTCTCTCAAGTCTTGCTTACAAATTAAATGATAATTTAGTCTTGTTGCTTTCACATTAGATGAGAGAAATTCAGTGCTTACTTAATTCATTTTTCCTTTTCTCTCTTGAGTGCTGTGAAAAACTATTTGCAAAAACAGTGTGCTTGAGTGCTGTGAAAAACCTTATTTTTTCTTTCGGATTCAGTTTTGATTCGGTTCATCAAGCAAATGTTAATATTACACAAAGATAATCTGAATAAATACAAAATGTGGCTTTTAAATGATTATTTCATTCATTAAGGGTAAAAAAATGGTCAAACCTATTTGGCCCTATGTAAAAAAAAAAAAAAAGTAATTGCCCCATAATCTAATAACTGATTGTGCCACCCTTGGCGGCAACAACTGCAATTTAAGGTGGCTTGTACAATATTTGAAAGCCAATGTTGCCATTTGAAATCATCAAAACAAACACGCCCGTAACCCAAATGGGTCCCACCCCTGTATTGATAGCTCCGCACACACATACATACGTAACCCAGGCAACTACTGGAAAGAAATGTGTCTTTATCATTGCTGAAGGGAAAAACAATAAGATTGCAGATAAACAAACAAGCAAACATGTCACACAATTACTCACCTATCGAGAAGGAAAAAGCAACCTCAGCGTCCCATCGCAGGCCTTCTTGCTCCTTCAGTTCTCTCCAGAGCTGGAAAGCTGATCCTATATTAACACAGGTCCTGCTTCTTGCCTTATCATAAGCCTTTTTTCGCTTTCGTTTTTATCCACCATGTCAATGTTTCAATCGCCTTCTGCTAATGTCAGACATGCGCACTGAACTCTCAGGGCTCTCTCCGCGGCATATTGACAAGACACGCCCCTTTCTGCTCATTGGCTACAAATTTGTTTTGTTTGTCGGCCCGACTCAGTTTTCTGAAGCATTTCTCAATCATCATACACCCCACCTGTTTGCGATAACTGGCAGTGTGTCTTTTACATCCCTGTGGAGATATTTTGGCCCACCCTTCTTTGCAGAATTGTTTAGTTAATTGTTTTAGTTAGCTACCTGGCCCTATGTAGAATAGGGTCAGGTAGGTTTGGGCAGATTTTTTTCCCCATATAAAGGAAATCTGGATTTTGAATTAACTTTTCTTTGTGTGATATTAAAATTTATTTGATGATCTCTATCATAAGTGGGATAAATCAGGAAGGGGCAAATACTTCTTCACAGTACACATTGTTTTACATAATAGACGGTTTTTCTTTTCTTGGTATCACAATATTGGCTCAACTGTGTCATAACTAGCCTCATTCCTTTCCTATTCTGTAGATTGTTTAGAAAAAGAAAGCAAAGAAAAAGAAGAACGTTTGAATAAATTTAAAGCTGTAGCTGTGAAAGCAAGGAAGGAACTGGACAAAAGCAAAATAGAGGTTTGTAATGTTTTTGCTTATTTTTATGCGCTTGTCTTGGGTGCACTTTGTCCTCTCATAACATTTGAGACGTTGCTATTGCTTTCTGTAAAACTAGTATTTTTACATGGTACGTATTTTGCGCTCTTGGAAGCTGGGAAAAGTGGATATCAGTATCGGACCTTCTGTTGTGTTGTCAAAAATTAAATGTAACCTACCATAAAGTAACATATCCTGCCCATTTTTATAAAGACATCCAGACTAACAGAAGAATTGGAGGCTTTGAGAGCTGAAAGAGATAAAATGTCGGACTCCATGAAGGCCATCATCCATGGTGCAGAGGCCTATAAGGTACAGTATAAGGCAGTCATGGAATAGGCATTTACATATATTTCCCTGTCCTTAAAGATACACTTAAGTGCATACTTATTTTACATTTAATCAGTAGGCAGTAACAATAATAATGATTGTGCAAATTTCCTTTGGGATTAATAAAGAGATCTATATATCTGTCTATTTAGAGATCTAATAATATTATTACAACTAATAAAATAATACTACTAATAATAATAATATGTTGAGGTCAAAATATTGTTCTAATTAAAATAAACTAATAACCAATTTAATTGTAGTAACAAATCTATAGTTACTACAAATGTATGTATCTATAGCTGGAAATAATAAGGCTGTTTAGTGGCGAGAAATTTTTTTTTTTTTGGGACTAAACCTGATTTCATGGTTAAGATGTGGACTTCTGCATGTGGAACTAGCTGAGGCTTTATTTTTCAAATTATAAATAATGTTTTTGTGAAATCTTAGACAGGTGTCATTTATTTTGTACATAATGATTGTATATGTTTATAACATAAATATATATAATTTTTTTTTACTCCTCTATACTAGGGCTGGGTGATATGGCTGAAAACTGTATCACGATGTGTTTCATATCGGTCGATATCGATAATTATTGATATTTTTTATGACCCCTTTAAAACAAGGACCAGGGGGAAAATATATTACATTTAGACATTTTTATTTTAAACTTAATCTTCCTCTGATCATAATCCCCTCAGTTATTAAGACAGAAATGTCAACAACCAGGAAAACTCAAATAATTAATAAATAAGTCATTCATTAATAAATGAACACTTAACAATCATCTCTTAACATTTAAGGTGCAAAATGTAAGAAATGCTTAATAAAGTGTAATAAAATAGTGCAAAGTGTTAAATATAAACATAGAGAAACCTGAGAGTTTAGTGCTAGGAAGTTCACTAGCTGTTCACCTTCTGGTGAATAAAGTGTTTTAAAATATGTGCAGTGTTTTGTAAACATAAATAAAACTGAGGTAGAATGAGATTTGGGCTGTAGCTATCGAATATTTTAGTAATCGAGTATTCTACCGAAAATTTCATCGATTAATCGAGTAATCGGATAAAATGTATTTTTGCTTAATTAAAGAGCAATATTAACTAGATTTGTAAAGGTCGTCACGAAAAACTTTGATGTTGGCTTTGATGGTACAAGTATTCGCAAAGGCCGGTGCATTTTGGAGGCGAGTGGACAGAAAGATTGTGAAAGCTACTGGACCGCTAGGGTGACAATACTTTTGGAGGCGAGCAGACCTGAGCATGTGACGTGATCCGAATACCCTTGAGGTAGTTCCCCTCATTGTGCTGAGTGTTTTGATATGTCACATGTCCATGTTGTGCAAATTTTTGATTTTGCTTGTTTTGGGGGCGGGGCTACACGTGACCTCACGTCGTGTCGAGTGACGTCACCAGAATATCCGGTGGGGTGCCAGTACTTTTGGCAAAAAGTGGCTACTGAGGTTTTGGACATTTCATGTCAATACTGCAGTCATTATGGGATTCTACTTATTATTATTATTATTATTATTATTATTATTATTTTTTTTTTTTTTTTTTTATTATTATTATTATAGTGCATAGAACAGTACATGCAATTCTTAATGTTGGATGTATTGTGTGTGTGTGAGAGCTTAGAGGACTTTTTGGAATTCCCCATTCAAGTCTATGGGATGTTCGACTACGGGAAAACCAAAAATTCCGTCGGAAATAAAAACTTTGTCCAGAGTAAGGTCCTAAAGAACCTGTCCGAGTTCCGTGTAAATCGCTCGAAAACTTGCCAAGTTATAAACCTCAAAAGTTTATAATGGAAGTCTATGGGGAAAAAAGGCCACTTTGAGCTTCCGTACCGGGAATTCCGATCGCTTAGAAAAATGGAAGCAACAAACTTCAGACCAGGGTCTACGACATATCCGAATTTGGTGCATGTGGCTTGAAAGCCCTAGGCTGCATTTTTTTAAAATAAATTTTTGTCTAATAATAATAATAATAATAAGCTTATAATAGAAATCAGAATGTTGGCTTCTACAAAGCCAACATAAATATACAAGAGAAAATAAGACAGGTCTCTTAAAATGAACCACTAATTGGTTTCCTTTTTTAGAAAAATTTACTTTTATTTTTTAAATGCATAGTATGTAGTGCATACAACAATATTTTCTGTCACAAATAAACATTTAGATATTATCCATTGTTTCCCTGTCTGTATTGTGAACAATGACAAAGTTGACTGAGAAGAATTAAGTACATTTAAGTGCCAAACATTCTGGATTTTAAATGAACCCTTTTCTGAGATGCAAAAAAAAAAATTTTTTGCTTTTTTAAAGTATCAAAACTAAGGCATACATTAAAATAAATAAATAAATAATAATAAAAATACTGCCTTTAAGTCATGCAAATTCAGAATTAAAAGATTCCAAATCTACAGCTCAGGCATAACATAAGCCTTTAATGTCTTCTTGGAATGATTTGTGGTATTTAAGAGGCAAAAACATGGACAGGAACTTGGACTTGATGGTTTCACACCGAGTGCTTTAAGCATATGTAAGCATGGACAACGTGCTGTTGTGGTATGCTAGCTCGATCTTGCAATAGACACACGCCACAGCGTTTTCTTTACTTTTCGATTTGAAATGATCCCAAATCTTGGACATTTTCTGTCGCTTTGGCCTGTTTGTTTCTTCTCTTTGCTCATTGACATTGTTATCGCGCCCTTCCATTTAGCAGCCCGCTCTAGCACGCGCCCTGAAATCAAAGGACCACTAACTCCTCGCGTCTCCTTCCGCTTTGACGTAAGTGCGTTGTCACATGCTTACACACACACAATAATTGCACAAGAACGTGAAGTGAGCTTTAAAATGAATTAAAAGAGGCTTCGAGGCAGATGAATTTGCCTCGATAAATTTTTGTAATCGAGTTACTTGAGGAATCGTTTCCGCCCTAACTGAGATACATCTGTAATATAAAAAACAAACCTGATAAAGTACAGTAACATTGTTTGAAATATAAAACCTGCAGAAATATGAAAAAGTAGCTGACTTTTCCTCTTTTATTTACAATTTCCATTTTCCGCTTATCAGTTGCCAGTTACTGAAGAGGAATCTAGCAGACCAGCACGAGACAACAATATGGCACAACCAAACTTGATACTGTTACATGATTGGCTGTTCACTTGTCGCTCCCTATGTTGCTAGGTTACCAGAGAGTGATTGCCTTTGTTAATGCAACCAAACTTGCTTCGCAACCTCTGTTTTCTTCTGACAAAGGATAAAAAATATCGAAAGTTTTATTGAGCACATTTTTTATCGCTATCGTTCTCGTGTCTATCGCGATACATATCGTTATCGTTTTTTCACCCAGCCCTAATCTATACTGAACTCCCCTCCATTACATTAGTTATCAGACCCTTCTTATAGTTTTATTTCCCTTTTTATTAGTTATATTTTGTTTAAAATTTGTACATTTTATTTCTTATTACTAAACTTAATTTACAGAATCTTATGATTGAGTATGACAAGCAAAATGAGCTGTTGGATAAAGAAAAAGAGAAACTGGTGGCATCAGAAAAACTAGTTGGTGACTTGACCAAACGTCTGCATGAAGTTGGTGAACAGGTATTTGTATTTTTGAAATACATTGGTGATTGTTTAGAAATACTGTTGTTTTTTTATAAGTTAGTGGAACTGGAGGAACATACTTGAATCTGAATATGTGAATCCCTGTTAGTAATAAACTCCAAAAGCTTTAGACTATCTACAAAGTTAAGAGAGAAATATTTCCACATATTTATTCAGATTTTACATTTAAAATCACATTACATTTAAGTTACATTTAGGTCTTTTCCTGCAAAAACAAAACACTGACATTAATGTCATTTATTTTCCTTTCAGCATAAGCAACTTTCTTCTGAGAGAGATGACATGATGGCCCATACTGAGACTCTCCAAAGTAACGTTAGACAGTTGGAGTCACAGGCGCTTGAGATGCACAAACTCAAATCTTTAATGGAGAGAGACTTGGATGCAGAAAGGCTTTTGAAAGAGCAAAAAACAAAGGTAGCTTTCCATGTACCGCGTCGCATAAAAGTTTGTAAACCCTTAGAAGATTCTATATTTCTGCATACATTTTTTTCACACAAGTAATAAAAGTAAACAGTGAATATAATCAAACAAATGAGTCAACAATATTTATACTACTTTATTTAATTATTTAATTATATTTGTTGTGAACCCATTGTGCATTGTTCCTGGTAACTTTTGATCAGTCCTGCACAACAGCTTGGAAGAACTCTTTTTCTGAAGTCCTCAGAAATCTCTCTTGTTTGATTTTGTGTGAAAAATCTGATGTTATGTTTTTTTAAATCATATTTATATAGAAATATAGAAGTTTCTAAAGGGTTCTCAAACTTTCAAGTGACCCTATATCTATAGAGCAGTCTACACTGTCAGTTATTAAACTGCTTCATATATTCAGACATATATTCATTCAATTTTATAATGTTGCACATTTACAGTAGATTATGTAAGATGTAGGAAATGGTGGAAATAGCCTATATGTGTGTTCACAGAGATGTCTTATACACTAATACTGATTATAGTTTCTAATGAAGTAGTATGAGCAGCAGTAGCACACAATTAAGTTACTGTTACGTTTGTGTATTTGTTTAGTTCTGACACATATATGGTTTTGTTTGTGTTTTTAGGAGCATGCTTATGCTGTGAAGGAAGTTGAGGAGCTCCATATTTTGCTACAGAAACAGAAACAACAGTTGCAGCAGTCTGAGCAAGAGCTGGAGCAGCTTAGGAAGGTATGTTCACAAATGCACCCTATTAGCTTGATTTCTTGTCTAGTTAAGTTATACAACACAACGACCAGCAGTCCTCAGAACTTGCTGATCATTAATGATATATTTTTGTCATTTTTTTCCCTCTTATCATTGGTTAAAAGATTTTACACCTAAAATCAGTCACCACCACTGTGTAGTTGTCTCTTGCTTCCATGGACTGCCATGCAATAGAGTTATAGGCTATTAAATAGTAACCAGTCTTCTTTATTAACCATTGTGGTATATACACTCCTATACAAATTAGGAGCGCTGAGTCAACTTGTATGGGGTCAGAATTGTTTCGTTATTCTGAATAAATACACTATGATCCACAAATAAATATAAAGAGTCTCACAAATATTTTTACAAATTTCACAAAAAGAAATGAAATTCACAAATAAATAAAATGGGATTTGCAAATAAAAAAAATATTTATAAATTGTATTTATTTGCGAATTGCTTCCTGCTCATTTGTGAATCGCGTTCTGTGCATTTGTGAATCACGGCACGCATTTGTGGATTGCGTTCTGTGCATTTGTGGATTTGAAACATTTCTAACGTCAAGACATGCACAAGAATCCACAAATAGGTGGACTCCGCCCACCGTCTACTCCAGCCAATCACGTTCTGATTTACTCGCTCTTCACACTACCCCTGGACCCATTGATGATGCTGAAATCGTTTCCAAAGAAAGCAGAATTGAACTAACCCTTAGTGCTGGCTACAATCCATACAGGGTTACCAGATTGGGCTCGAATCTGCGACAAATGTTTTTTATTTGTTTTTTTTTTTTGTCATCACTGTGATAGTGCGAGTAAATCAGAACGCGATTGGTTTGAGGTAGACCGTGCCACGATTGGTCAGCGCCCTGAGACCGTTGTCCGATTGGCTGGAGTAGTGGATTCTTGTTTATTTATTTATTTGTGAATTTCATTTCTTTTTGTGAAATTTGTAAAAATATTTGTGAAACTCTTTATATTTATTTGTGGATCATAGTGTATTTATTCAGAATAACGAAACAATTCTGACCCCATAACTTGACCTTGTCTGATTTGACTGCTTATAAAAAATTAACTATATATGACAGCCTTTTTTTTTTTACCTTTTTAGTCTAACTTGTTTCCAACATATTAACATATATTTTGCTATATAAATATCTATATTTGGTATAATAAACCTTATTTATATACAAAAATGCCTCATTTTCTAGTTAAAAAAAACAGAAATTTTGAATTATTTTCACTATAGAGGCACAAAAGTGTATATCAAAAGTGAGAAATATTTACAAATGTGTAGCTTTTTTTCTAGAGGCCTAATGAAATGCAATACCCAATGTGTGTGTGCATGTGTGTGTGTGCGCGCGCATGTGTGTGTGTGAAGCTTGTTGGTAGATCAGATTTTGCCCCAGCTGGACAAATGCATCTAACAAGTGTGAAATATTTACAAATGAGTAGCTTTTGTTTTTTCTGGAGGCCTAATGAATTGCTATGCCTAGTGTGTGTGTGTGTGTGTGTGTGTGTGTGTGTGTGTGTGTGTGTGTGTGTGTGTGTGTGTGAGAAATGTTTACAAATGTGTAGCTTTTGTTTTGTCTGGAGGCCAACTGATTGCAATGCCCAGTGCTTTGAACAGTGTTTGGCTGTGTGTGTGCGCGTGTGTGTGTAGCATCATTTCGGTAGATAATATTTTGCCCACTGCTAGGCGAAGGCATATCAAAAGTGTGAAATATTTATAAATGTTTGGCTTTTTTTTCTTTTCTGGAGGCCTAATGAAATGCATTGCTCAATTTGTGTGTGCATGTGTGTGAGTGAGTGTTTTGGGTGCGTGTGTTAGTGGACATTTTATATGTGCATTTTTGTGTCTGTATGTCTGTTCATTGCGCTCAAAAGGGCAAAAGTGTGATCTACTATATAGCCCCACTAAATGTGGCTGGGTCAAAATGACCCAAGAGGATCACGAACGCATAGTATATACTGTTCTGAACACATAGTTCAACGAAAATAGATTTCGTAGAAAAATTAATTTTGCTTGCAAAGTTCATAATTTGGAACAATCCTGGTAAATTTCAGGCAAATATGTGGAAGAAAACCAAAGTTATGACACATTAAATTCTTCCAGCGGGGTCAAAAAGACCCAGGGACAGGTTAAGAAGGCCATGACAAAAGTCTTTAAGTGAATCACGGTAGTGCAATAGATAAAAGATTAAAAAAAAAAAATTATAGACCATTGCAAAAATAAAGAGCACACACATGAGGCAGTTTGCCCCAGTATATTTGGCCAGGACTTATCATTGCACATCTTTCGAATGCATATAATACTGTATATGCAGTGCTGCTTGTGTAGATGATAAATTTATTTTTGATTTGTTATTTTGCTTCTTATATATATTTTATTATATATAACCTTTTTTTATTATATAATATTTAAGCCTGGGTTTTTTCTCTTTTATTTAGGGTGCCCAGCAGAGCACTTTGTTGGACATGGAGATGGCAGATTATGAGCGGCTGGTCAAAAATCTCAACCTGCAGCTTTCTGACAAGGACAGACTGCTAATAGAGCAGGAAAGACTAACTCAGGCTCAGAGAGAGAGGGAGGAGAATCTAAACCAGGAAATAGGCAAGTGTTTTCATATTTGTTTTGACAAAACACCACGTGCAACCTATATTGCAAACACAAACATGGACAACCTGATTTCAACAGATTTAGTAGGAATGTGATCGATGATACTGTTGCAGATTTGATCAATCAAATCATGACTTTCAGTCATGCACCAAATGAAAGTAAATGAAAATAGCACATAGACCTATACAACCTCACAATAACTAGGGAGCTGATAACAATTTTTTCAATGACCTGTGTCTATTAAGCCCATGCCCCCATGTTCACTAACCATTAACCTGTTCCTCCCATTATTACACATGACCAAAGATTAGAACAGCAAGTTTCACCATTGCAAATTCAGTTACCAAATTCAAGGTTAAAAAAATAGTGATTGGGATTTGTCATATTGTGTATTTTAAAAATATCTAATAATCTTTTAATTCTTTTATATGCTGATCATATTATGCTATTTCATTTTTGAACAAGGTTAGAATTGGACCCTCATAAATGAATCATGATGTATAGTTCCAGTTTATATAATTAATTGAACACTTAAATCCCATATTAAATCTGGGTGAATTAAATATTCAAGTTAAATTTTTTTGAAAGAAGAGGAATTCATTCAGTAGGAACAACACAGAGTAAATGCACGTAAATAAGAGTGAAATGGTGCGGTTAAAAAGTAGAGCTGAGGAAGGTAGAGGAGTTTAAATACTTGCAGTCATCTGTCCAACATAAGTGCATGTGCTCTGTCTTGTTCCTACTGAATGAATTCCTCTTCTTTCTAGTGCATACCTCCACCTCTCCAGACTCATCTCAACTTCTTTTACTCTTACTACACATCACAATGTCGTCCGTGAACATCATAGTCTATACTCCTGTCTGATCTAACTCACACCCACAACTTGTGTGGCATTTATGACATTTTGTCCATTACCCCTTAAATTTCCAGCTTCATAATCATCATGTCAGACACTCTCTTCACTTCTGCAACACTCCTAATATACTGTTCTTTCAGGAATAGCTCTACACCGAATCTTTTCCTATCTACACCATGGTAGAACAGTTTGAACCCACCTCCAATACTCCTAGCCTTACTCCCCTTCCAACTGGTCTCTTGTACACCTTTCTCTGATTCCCCTCCACTCTCCTACACTTCCTCCTCTCTCACTGCCTCTGGATATGTCTTCCCCTTCTTTGCTATCATCCAACAGTAGCACTGTTTCCACAAGAACCCTACTGGCCATCAGTACCTGTGGCAGTCGTTGGTAACCTGGGCCTTGACTGATCCAATACGGTTTATGGAATTCTGGCTTATGATCCACATAATTGATTTGGCATAGGTTTTACACAGCATGCTATTCCTGACACAACCCTCTCCATCTATCCGGGCTTGGGACCGGCAATAAAGTCACACTGGCTTATGCAACCCCAGTGACTGGGTTGTCTATAGGGATAAAATTAAATGTACAAAGTGCCGATGTTTTCTAGAACTGTTGGTAATGCACTGGTTATGTTCAGTTGGAGAAACTAAACATTTTTTTACTCTAGAATCATTAAAGTCACTTGTGGACATCGGAGAGGAAAAGACTGCAAAAGTTAAACAGCTGCTGGTGAAAACTAAGAAGGATTTGGCAGAAGCCAAAAAGGCAGTGAGTACCATGTGCTTAACCACATTAGGTCTGTGAGGTTTACTGCATGATTTGTTTTCCATCTTCACCTGATCACATTTATTGTTTAGGTCAGTATTCACCTCACTCAGTATAATTAACTGAAATTGGTCTGTACAGGGTATAAGTTTTTATTGAGAAATGCATAAGATAGGCCTATTTCCGCTGGACTACTTTGCCATCACAGCGTTTGTCTGACAGGGTGTTAGCATAGCAAAGTCTTTGCTCTTTTTCACTGAGGAAAATGGCTCAGGCTAAGGCTTGTATATAATCATGTTGTTGATTTTAACACTAAACACAACAATATAGATTTCCGTTTAAATCTACATATTGTATCAGTCATCCGTTAGTCCCTAAAATTGTCTCCTGAAAAACCTCAGATTATTTTTTTCCAACTGTTTGATTTTCAGGAAGCATCTCAGATGATCCTGCAGTCTTCTCTGAAAGCGGAATTAGAGGAAATTCAACAGCAGCTGGAAATTTACAAGGTAAAAATATATATTTCGTTTTCTAGCATAATTTAGATAAATACGGAAAAATGTGGCACTCTAGTGGCACATACTGTATGTAATTAGCATTAATTAACATTTTTCTGCATAATTGTGTGCCATAATTCTCTGTTTTAGTTCCCATGTTGCTGTGTCTTTGATTCCAGCCATTCAACATGTAATTGTGACATTTAAATGATACTATCTAGAAATGAAACATACAATGATACAAAAAAACAATCATTTTTTAAGGAAAGTAGAATGAATGACCAATCCTTCTGTTTTTGTTAGTTTTCATTTGCTCTCCCTTTAACGTGTATGGGGAATGGACGTTTGTGGGTCAAACAGTCGACATACACCAAAAGACATTCTAACTCAATTATTTGACAAAATCCTTTTACAATTTCATTTCCTAGGTTAAATCGGTTAATTTTTTTTGCATCACAAAAACCCGCAGCTTTAACAGGGGTATTCAAATGTGTTCTTTTCACTTTCTTGTAAGTGACTGAGTGTGAATGTTTTATGTCATAGATTCAGTGTAGTGAACTGACTGCAGACCGGCACAGGCTTCAGGAGCAGCTAAAGTCAGTGAGCGATCAATATCAGAAGTCGGTCACTTCCTATCAGTACCAAGTAACCGCTTTACAGAATGATTTGAGCTCCACAAAGGTATCTAAACCCTTCATACATTTTACCTGCAATACTGAGCTATTCTAATACACAGTGATTTGAACAAAGGTCTCTGGAACAATTTGGAATGCCTTTATAAATATCACATTTCTGTACAAGATTGAATTGACTATACATTTGGACAAATTTGTTAGTACCCTTCCTTTAAAGAATGGAAAAACTCACAATGGTCACGGAAAAATTTGAAACTAACAAAAGTTATAATAAAAGAAAATATTACTGAAAATAAATTTACCGGAAATTGTCTAATGAAAATCAGACATTGCTTTTGAATTGTGGTTCAAAGAAGTGTTTAAATAACAAACTAATGAAGCTGGCCTGGACAAAAATGATTGTTCCCCTAGAAAAGATTGAAAATAATTTGACCATAGGGACATGGTCATGGACAGTAAAGTGTGCCCTGTAATTAGCATTGCAGCTGTCTTCAAACATGTAATCGGTCAGTCTGCCTATTTAAAGGGTGAAAAGTCGTCAATGTGCTGTTTGGTATCATGGTGTGCACCACACTGAACATGGACCACAAAAAGCTAAGGGGAGTTGTCTCCGGAGATTAGAAGGAGGGTTAGGAGCATGCTAAAGGTAAAGGCTATAAGACCATCTCCATGCAGCTTGCTATTCCTGCGAGTACAGTTGCACGTGTTATTCAAATTCCACTTAACTACAAACCGTTGAAAGGAAATTATTTACATTTACATTATTTACTGTCCAGTATCATCTAAATGAGGATTTCGAGAATTTCCTTGACTCCGTTGCCTCCGGCTTGCTCATTTGGGATAGATGTTAGGGATACAGTATCTCACAGAAGTAAGTACACCCCTCACATTTTTGTAAATATTTTATTACAATTTTTTCATGTAACAACACTGAAGAAATGACACTGTGCTACAATGTAAAGTGTACAGTACAGCTTGGAGCTGGTCGAGTAGGATTAGTTAGTCCGATCATTAATAACCACTAGCCACAGTATCAAGCCCTGTTTACAGTTATAAGTTTATAATTTGTTAACTTTACTATTCTTTATATTTATTAAAATGTAATGATTTTATAGTATTTATTGGTAATATTAATTGTAAACAGTAGTTATGCTGTATGCTATTGGTACTTATAAATAGTGCAGATACTGTTTGCACCTCAGGACTGTTGTACATTAAACATTATGCAATGATAACAGAGTATAAATTATTAAATAGATAAATGAAGAAAATGTACAGAGACCTTAAAGAATACAACCAATCAAATAAAACAAAGCCTTTTTATTTCATGGCATTTAAACTTTTTTTATATCATTACACTTAGGTTTATGCACTGTACAGTATTCTAGTACATTCCCGTGTGTCCACCCTGATTCTTAATCACAGCAGGGAGAACTTTATACAACATACGATAATTATATATTTGTTGCAAGCAGATTGTGTAATTTCCTCAAACCAGAATGTATGTATGGCAGCAACTAAGTCAGATTGTGTGGTTGGTTTTGCTTCTTTTTGGATATAGTTTTTCAGAGCATGGCACACCATCTCAATGGTATTCATGTCTGGGGATTCTGGTAAAATCTTCACCAAGTTAATACCCTCTGCAGCAACGAGCTTGCTCAAGGTCCAGGTGCTGGGTTCCTAATCAGAAGGTCGGGGGTTCAAGCCCACAATCTACTGCGACATCTTCATCGGGTCCTTGAGCAAGGCCCTTAACCTGCTCCAGGGGTGCCGCACAATGGCTGACCCTGCGCTCTGACCCCAGGCTCATAATATGCAAAAATCCTGGGGGGAAGTCGTGGCCTAATGGTTAGAGAGTTTGACTCCTCACCCTAATGTTGTGGGTTCGAGTCTCGGGCCAGCCACAACTGAGGTGCCCTTGAGCAAGGCAACGAACCCCCTAAGTGCTCCCCGGGCACCGCAGCATAAATGGCTGCCCACTGCTCCGGGCGTGTGTTCATGGTGTGTGTGTGTGTTCACTGCTGTGTGTGTGTGTGTGGACTTTGGATGGGTTAAATACAGAGAATGAATTCTGAGTATGGGTCACCATATTTAGCCGTATGTTATGCCACTTCATGTCACGTCAGTGTGCTTCGGATCATTGTCTTTGAAAAAACTCTGACTCTGAAGATTTCAGTAATGTATGGGGCTGCGGTTTCTTTTATTATAGCATCTTCAAAAAAGATTGGCCCATAATCACCTTAAAGATTGCAATAGTACCCAGTCCCAGTCTGAATATTGCTCACCAAAGATGAACTTTCAGAGGATGTTTCGGCTTTGGTTTTGAACATGCGTCTTCCTTTCTTATGAAATGACATGGGTGCAAAACGACCCAAAGCCACTGTTGTTTCACAGTGAAAATTACATTGTGTAACAACTCCTTCACGACGATCCATTTTAGGGCTTGTTGGAGATGTTTCTCTTTATTTTTGTCTCCATTCATGGGACAGTGTTGAGTTTTTCTATGCCTCCTCCTAAGTTTTTCCTGATCCTACAGTACATATAGATCCACTCACTAATGTCCACTCCATTGTTATGCCATAGCTGCTTTTTTGCTGACCTTGAGGAAATTTCATCATTTTGCCTAATAATATTCTCTATTGCCATGAAAAGTGCAAAACATGAAATAAATATTTGACAATTTAGGCATAACAAATATAATACATTGTAACATGTGTGGTAGCATCTTGTAGGGAATAACGTACTCATTCATTTTGTGAGGTTTATGTTTGTAATGTCTTCTTATGGTGCTCTATTGTGTGTACATCAATGGAATTCAGAAATACCGGTGTATTTCACGAGTGGACTTTCCAGCATATCTCATCTTTCTGTTGTCTTGGGAATGAAGTTTGTTGAAATTAGTCATTTGGTGCAACATGTGGATGGACTGTATTTATCCAGTCAAGGAGTCTAAGGGGGCATAGAAATATGTGAGAATGGGTTGTAGATAATCTAGTTATGCGATGATCCATTAACGAGTAACGTATGGTAAACGTAACGTAAAAATCTCATACTCAAATGTGTTAAGTTATGATCAGAATTCACAAAACATTATTAAGAAGATTATTCTACTCATCTGCCACATTCTTTCTAAATTAAAATGTAAGGAAAAAATGAGCAATAAACTGTTCCTGTTTGCTGAAAACTGCTGTGACCTTGTAAACATTTCAGTTTCTGTTTGATGTGTTTGAGTCCATCTCTGCTCATCTCATTCACAGAGGTGTGAAGTGGAAGATTCACTCTGTGCGGCTTTAGGTGTAGTTTGTCTCGCCATGTATCTAACTCTCAAACTTGAGTGATGTATCTAAATCTTTCTGACTTTCTGAAATTATTTAAAAATTATGCTATGTGATTTTATTTAGAGGATAATTAATGCTTTCTATTGTAGAATTCCTAGCCCCTATTCAGTCTATTATAAGACTTTACAAAACGTAACAATATCAATTATATTAAAAAAAAAAAAAAAAAAGGAAGTCAAGCATGAAACTGCTGAGCAAACAGTGGCCCCAGTGGCATGAGATGATGAGCGTGTACTATTGACCCAGGTTTATTTTACTATTTATTAACTATTTTATTGTACTATTTATTAACTTCTGCCAAAATAGCTTTTTTACACTTTTCCATCACATATCAGATCATGAAGGCATTTGTTTTCAATAAAATTAATTTAAAACTTAAAATTAAGTTTTATTTATAAGTTTGTGTTTAGGGTTATGTTATAGGGTAGGTGTAGGGCTTTATGTCAATAATAATGATCATCCTTTTTTATAAATATAATGATTTACACTCTGTTATAATTGCATAAGGTTTAATGCACAATGATACTGAGGTTCAAACAGTATCTGCCACTATTTATAAGTACCAATATCATAGAACTACTATTTACACTTAACATTACCAATAAATGCTATAAAATCATTAAACTTTAATAAATATAAGGAATAATAAAGTTAACAAATGGTAAACTTGTATACAGGGCTTCATACTGTGGCTAGTGGTTTTCCAAAATGATAAGACTAACTAATCTTACTCAACCAGCTCCGAGCAGGCCTCAAACCAACATGACCATTGCAGGTCCGATACAGGAGACAAGCGCATTAATGATGACGCTAAGCGTCTGTTGTTAGAAAACATCTTGCAGTCAGGTTTACGCACTCTCTCCTCTGGCCTTCCTTACACTAGCCACCCAGCATTTCAACAGTTTTTGTTTCAACAGTTTTTGTATGACTAAGAGCTTCAAATTTTATTATTTAATAAGAGAAAATTATAGCTGGCAACGGCCATAAATAAGATATCAAACGAGTAAAATGTACACAGACTATTTAAACTCCATTTGTGAAATTTTCAAGTACATAAATATTGTAACAGCTACTACCGTTATGTAATGTATGTAATGGAACACTGAGGAGGACTCCGCTGTTGAAAGCAAATCATAAAGTGACACTAGAGTTTGCCAAAATGCATAATGACAAGCCACAAAGCTTCTTGGAGAATGTCCTTTGGCTAGATAATACAAAACTGGAGCTTTTGATCACAGATGCAAAAATGAGGTTTAAAAGGAAAGAACACTCTGTCTACTGTAATATGGAGGAGGCTTAGTTATGTTCTGGGGCTACTTTGAATCTGCCACAGGGTGTTTGATTCTCTATAGGATACAACGAAATCCCAAGATTGCCAAGGCATTTTGGTGCGAAATGTGCCACACAGCGAAAAACACCCAAGAATGGCTAAGAACAAAACATTGGACCATTCTGAATATGTGTCCTGATCTAAATGCTATTGATCTGTTGAAAGAGCTGCAGCATGCAGTCTGGAGAGGCACATTTCAAGCTTGAGACAGCTGGAGCAGTTTGCTCATAAGGAGTGGGACAAAATACAAGTGGATGGGTGCAGAAGTCTCATTGAGTGTTAGAGAAATCACTTGACTGCAGTGATTGCCTCAAAAGGTTGTGCAACAAAATATTTAGTTAAGGGTACCATCATTTTTGTCCATGCCAGTTTCTTTTTTTTTTATTTTTTTTTTATTCATTTGTTTGTTTGTTTGTTTCAAATGCTTTGTTGAATCACAATAAAAAAAAGCACTGTTTCCTACTAGCTTGGTTCCGAGCTCAGTTCTGAGCTTAAGGTTTTTTCCTATCATGTCAGGAAGTTTTTCTTGCCACGGTCACCTCTGGTTTGCTAATTATGGATAAGATATAGTAACTTAATTTTAAACTTTTTTTAATTCAATTTCTATACTTCTGTAAAGCTACTTTGAGACAATGTGAATTGATAAATGCACTATTACAAATAAATTTAATTGTGTGTGTGTGTGTGTGTGGATGTGTGTGTGTGGATGTGTGTGTGTGTAATGCAATATACTTTGAAAAGAATCAGTTTAACAAAAAATCTGGTTTATCTCTCTTATCACACTTTTACTTCTGTTAATTTGATCTTCTCTCCTGTAAAGAAGACAAACTAACAGTGTAAAGGATATGCTGAGTGAGCATATTTCTTTATTAAATACTGTGCATGCTTAACTCTGAATATGGCCCAAATTATGCAGTGAACAATAACCTTTATTGCATTATTACTCCAAGTATTATATCTGACTATAAAGGTCTTTTAAGACGTAACTGACTTCCAGACATTTAACAAATTCCAGACACTTCTTAACAAATCAATAAATTGTGGATTTCAGAGAATCAACTTGGAAAGCTAAGATGATTTAGGCTTCCATGTCAGTATAGTTCATGCTTTTACATTGTTCATTTCTAATAAATTTTAGCCCTGATTATGTAGTTTGTGATGCATATAAGACATGTGTAATGTGTAAATGTGTGTTTTAATTTAGAAAAAAAAAAGTTTATATACTTGTGTGTAAATTTGCAGGCTGAATTGGAGTCCACAACGGCAGAGTTTGAGAGTTACAAGGTGCGAGTTCATAATGTGCTTAAGCAGCAGAAAAGTAAGAGCACTACTCAAGACGATAATGATTGTTCCAAACAGGACAGGTGAGATTTTCTTCTGTTACTTACTGAATCAGCATTTGTTTTTGTTATTTTGTTGTTGTTGTTGTTGTTGTTTTAAAATAAATGATATAGTATTGTTCCACTTAATCCAATAATCCAGTGAACAAAATAATAAATGGAAATAAAGCTGAAATTAGCAGTTAAGGGGGGGCAAAAACTTTTTAGTGATAGTGATTTTTTTTCCGAACAGGTAAGGGCCTTTTTACACCGATTTTGTTAAAACTGTTCAATTTACATTAGGCCACATAAATGCGTCTTGGCGAATCGGATATCAATCCGATCTTTCTACTCCCGCCCAAAATGCTAATATATTTTACCTAATTTCCGGGGTAATTGAAATGGAACACACTTTGGTGTATGCGGTTGCTACAAAAAACAGCATTTACTGTTTGCTGCATTTCGCTGGCGGCAGCAGTGCATTTTAAGACCAAACGAGACACCTGGGTGAAAGATCGGAGCCAGCGCTGGTGGGAAAACATGTTTGTTTCTGGCGCGATGCACGACTCGCGGGTCACCTGCGAGTGACGTACTTCTGTTTGTGAGGAGCATAGTGCTGACGTATGCTTGAACAACCACATGCATTTACACCTGTCCAGTTTCATCTGAAATGCGTCCCAGACCACCTCCTGAAGTGGTTTGAGCGATCGGATTTATATCCGTCTCGATACCGTTTTGGAGGGCTTTTTACGATTGGATAGCTATCGGATCACAGAAAACGCATGAAGTGACCAGGTGTAAAAAGCCCCTTAAGCGTTCCTATACTTGTATTACCTATTTGTTTATGGGATCTCATGAAATAAATAGAATAAAAAATATTCTCATGAAATAATGAAGAAATAAGCCACATCTGGCCTTTAAACTGCTTACCAGTCAATTGGGCTAACTATGTGCATGAGATAATGGAAGGACTCTGTAATAAATGGCTGTAATTAAGGTTGAATTATTTCATTAAATCTGAATGTGTACATTTATATCACATCTTGATTGATGAATTTCAAATCCATTATAGTGCTGTACAGAGGCAGAATTCTTAAAATTGTATCACTTTTTAAATAATTATGAACTGGACATTATGGGTACTTTTGTAATCTTGTGCCTTCAATTTAAGTGAAGCTGTTAAAAATCATCTAATTTACTAACAGATTTAAATAATTGATTCTTGTTTATTGAAAGCAGTTGTGATGATTCATAACACTTTAAGCACCAGTTGATATTCTGTGTGTTGCAGGGAGACAATGGAGGCCATAGTGGACCAGTTAAGGTCCAAACTGCAAGAAAGTCAACTAAATGCAAAGAGCTGCAATGCCGAGCTGCAGCAGCTTCAGACGGAATATGACACTCTTTTGGAGCGTCACAACAAAATGTTGCAGCAGACTATCACTAAAGAGGCTGAACTGAGAGAGAGGTAAACAGGAGCTGGTTTTATTGACTCAATTAAGATGCATATTGCATGATTATTAATTAATAGACATTTTAAAAAGATATATTTATTTGGTTAAACTGAAAGCAGTAGATCTAATCAAAGCATAGCAGATAATCACAATTATTATCCTAAAGGTTCTGCCTTGTTTGTAAAAACACTTCACATGTATCCAGACTGTCTAGAATGTGAAATTCAAGGATATTTCCATCTATAATGGGTGAAGCACTGCATTTGATTTGCTACCCAAATGGGTAATTAAAGTATGTTGGTTTTAATAACCAAGGAATGAATGAATGAAAAGTTTCACTGTTGTGTTAAGAGCACTGATCAGTAAAGCTGCCCCTATATACAGTATAATTGCTGCTATGATAACAAACGGGTACTTAGATAAACCACTATGTAAAACCAGCACCTTCCACTTTCTTTTTTTAATACCCCAATCTCAGGTTACTGTCACTGCATTCAGAGAATGTAGCGCTAAAGTCAGAGCACAGCCAATCAGTAGCTCAGCTAACGGCACAAGCAGAAACATTACGCAGTAGCTTCCGTGAGCAGCTGCACCACTTTCAGGATGAACATCGCAGCACAGTAGAGACCCTGCAGCACCAGATTAACAGCCTGGAGACCCAGCTGTTCCAGCTGCAAAAAGAGACTGCAACCTCAGGTAAGAACACTTTCAGTTTTTATTCCGTGTTTCTGTTTGGCATTGGTCAAATCTGTCAAAAATCTTTGTGTATATCAATAGTTTTTGGCTTATAGTGAACAATGGATATGTTGCTCCATTTATTTATTTGTTTGTTTGTTTGGATTTTATGTTTTTGCAAGCTTAAAATTGATAAAACAAAGGTGTTTCATATATAATAATCAAAATCAATAATAAATAGAAATAAATTGTAAAGCTACAATTAGCAATTAAGGGGGCAAACACTTTTTTATCCACCCTTTAATGCGGTAGAACATCAGAGAACATTGGGACCATCAACACTTGATCCCAAGGAATACTAAATATGAAATCAAGCTATTTGCTGAGATATTGCTTTATTTCCTGTTTTCAGCATATGTGACAAGGTTCATGATACAGCACACCAAATGGCATACATGTAATGCCTGGTCTTCCAAAAAACTCTTTTGTCGCTTTAGTTTCTCAGCAGCAGAGCAAGAAGCTACAGTCAGACAAGAAGCTTACAGATCTTCCTTTGTTTGAGATAAACATGGCACGAGAGGACGGTGAGGGAATGGAGACAACAGAAACAGAGTCTATCTCCACAGCAGGGACTCCTCCACCCAGTCTGGAGCAGCTCCTCACTTCACCTGACCCCAAACATGGTAATGTATATTCCACTGATATTCCTTAGATGTAGTCCAGTATCATTTAACTCTTTCCACAGTATATGCTTTTACATTGCAAGTTTGAACAGATTTTATTACAGCTGTCTAAATAAATTATTTAAAATTCAAATCGCTCCTTTTTTTTTACAGTACTTGTGTGTGTTGTGAGTTTTGCTACATAATATTGCAGGTATCGTAACTTAAGGTATAAAATTGCTAGTATTAAAATTATTATTATTAGTAGTAGTTTTTTGTTTAGAAATAATTTACATCTAAATGTAGAATCACTAGAATTTATCTGGAAAGTACACAATACTGAAGTTTTAGCTACGGTGTGGGGTTCATGTCAAAATGAATTTATTTATCCCTTTCTAGGTGGTTGCCTTTCTAAACGTGTTTTACAGCAACGTGAGTTTAGGATGCAGATCGGTTTAATAGTGCTTTATTTCCATGAATGTTACAAAGTGCTTTGCTGCCAGAGCAATTAACATAAAATGAGAAAAATCACTAACAATATTGTGACATAAATAAATGGACCCATTGGTATTTAGTTATTCAGAAGTTAATGTTTATTATTTTTCCCATGAATTTTATAATTTTATTAGTTATGCCTACTCTGACAAAGTTATATGGGCAAACAGAAATAATGTGCTAAATAAAAACATACAGAAGTAAATAATCAAAATAAAGCTCCGTGTTTAAAGTGTTTAGCATGTCTATCTTCAGCATATTTTTAATGCTTGCTAATGTTCTAAATATTTTATTAATTTAATATGATCTTCCTTTAATTTGATTATGCTCAAAAACTGCATAGTTTTTGAGCATAATCATTTTACAGGAATATCATATTAAATTAATAAAATATGTTTCAATATTGGATAAATGGCTTATGTAAATATTTCTTGATCATTATGTTGATTTTGATGTGTACGTGTCCATGTGCATCTGTTTGTGTGTCTGTCTGCGTGTGTCCCTGTACATCGGTGTGTCCCTGTCTATTCGGGTGTCTGTGTGTCGCTGTCCATCCGGGTGTCCGTGTCCCTGTTTGTGCGTGTTTCCATGTCTGTTTCCATGTCTGTGTGCAGAACCGTTTGTGTGGCAGGTAGAGCCCACAAAGGAGGAGCTAACTAACCAGCTGAATACAGCTACACGCAGCATGGAGCATATGAACAGCCTGCTACATGAGAGTGAAGCCACCAACGCCATCCTCATGGAGCAGATCAATGTAAGCAAAATGTTGCTACTCTGGCCGTCATAATATTGTCACACCCTTACTGTATGTGTGCAACATTATGGGACAGCACTAGTGTGCTTGCAAACTAAAGGATGTACTGTTTAGAGGATAGCATTCATGTTCTGTCAGTTCTGTTAGAATACTGTCAATGGACATGTTCACATGGACATAATAATCTGATTAAATTTTTTTTGCAGCTCCTGAAGAGTGAGATGCGTCGTCTGGAACGAAATCAGGAGCGAGAGAAATCAGTTGCAAACCTGGAGTATCTGAAAAATGTGTTGCTGCAGTTTATTTTTCTTCATCCTGGCAGTGAGAAGCAGTCGCTGCTGCCTGTCATACACACAATGCTGCAACTCAGCCCAGAAGAGAAGAGTAAACTTTCTGCAATTGCACATGGTAGGAACATTTTGTGGCTGTGTCTAATATCTAATTTTATTTTCTCTGGTTTAATGTTTATTAAAATAGCAAAAAATACATTCATTGGTAATATAGGGCCTTAAGTTAAGAAATTATGATGGCCGTATACACCCCAGTAATTCTGTGTTAACCAGGATCGTCGTCCCAAAAAACCTAAGAGCTAAGCAAATGGATTGTGAAAACTAACTTGTATTCTTCATATGTTGACATGAGTGGGATTTCTCCACTTGAGTCTGTATTTACACAGTCAAATTCTCAGTGATTATTGTAATATATATTAAACCTGTCAAAAATACCTTAACATTCAAAACTACATCACTCATCTCGAACATTAAGCTTGTCCAAAGCCATGAAGCTTATTTTTTTCATCACAAAGTGAAAATATTCATAATACTACTCCATGCTACTATGCAGAAATTACCGTCCATAAAACGTTGCATAACATTTCAAAATAATTCACAATCATTAACTTTTTGATAACTTTCTTAAACTGAAATTCTGCAAGCATTATAGTAAAAAGAATCTATGGTGGAGTTGAGTCTAATAGTTTACATGCACATTTCTTTTGGCATGGTAGTTACACTACTGTACCTACTTTGTTCACATCAGAAGTAAATTTTAAACATTTTTTGATATATTTATTTTAGCTTTAATTCATTATATGAATATTCTGGTGGTCCAGGAAATTCCAGAAATTGATTAATGAATTATAGAAGCTCCTAATTGGCCAATTGGAATGCACCGATGTGTAAAAGGGCCTATCTTTAGAGCCAGTGTAGTTTGATTGCACTGGAAGTCCAAAGCAACTAAGATAAGACAAAAAGGATGTGGACCTTCACAGGTTTGGTCCTTTTAAGGAGCAATTTTCTAAATTTACTGATGGTAACAAAAGAATCTGTATAAACATTGAATGCAAAAAATCTTGTGAACCATGGGGGTGGCAGCAGCATGGTGTTTCCAATAAAAGGCACTGATCATCTTGGTTTGAGGAAAGAAAATGGATAACGTCATGTGGAAGAAGGACTGGCTTGAAATACTGAAGCCAGAAAGCTCAGATTTTATGGCAACAGGGACTTGAAGACAGTGGCTTAATGGCTACAAGTGGCTATGACAAACCCCTGATCAGCATCACCACAGATGTTGACTAAACTGAGCAGGGTGGGCCACAGAACGTCTGTCAGGAAGAATGAGCATAAATTCTTGTATTGTGAGAAGCTTGAAAAAGGCTACACCAAGAGTTTGATTCAAATTCATGTGGCACTAAAGGTTTGTGAAGTGGCACTAAATAAATATAAATATTTGACCAGAAAATCTGATGTGGAAATAGTATCTACTTGTGGAAATAAAGCAGATAATACCTTAATAAGTGACCTACACTGTAATACAATTATGCTATTTTCTTTGCTAAAAAACTGGTTATGAATGCCTTTATCTTATGTGTTTGTAAACCTTTTTGCCTCAACTGTGTATCAGTATTTAGGGTCATGTAAAGTTTATGGTAGAAGATCAAGAATAATAGAATACTTTTTTCTTTCACACCTGCATTTTTAACACAATGTTTAACTCAGGTGAAGAAGAGGCTGCAGCGTCTAGAGGATCCGGTTGGACTTCATATCTCCACAGTTGGTCTGGGATCAGATAAGCACCAAAAGCATCACGTATCCACGGAATCCATGAATGTCTGTATGATTCTATATGAAAAGAATATTCCTCTGTATTTTTTAAAGATTTTTTTTTTTTTGTGAGAAATGCAATGTTTTTTTTCTTGTGACAACTGAGAGTATGCAATTGACTTGTGTAGCAAACTGAAAAGTCACATTTTTTGCACATATCTGTTAATCAGCGTTCCCTGATATATGTGAAGATAACCCAAGTGATTAATATGTAATATCTCTAAAGGCACAAATCAAAAATGTCAAGAGATTAAAGAATTATACTGAAATGTTGAAACTTTATCTTGTCTGTTCTTTTACACGTCAGTCTACTTCATCATCTTGTAACTGTAATCAAAAATAAATTGTGTTGTGTCAAGGGTTTTTTTTTTTAAATATTACCAGAATAATCTAATACAATCCTTGTCTCAGATCCTGAGATCATCTCAGTTACTTTCATGCATTCTGACAGTTTGATATACAGTAATATAAACCTGAAACTTATAAAGACTGAAAGAGTAGTTCTGATTCATTTGTAAGACATCACTGTGGCTTGTTTGCAATGTGGAACTTCTTGATATCACTTTTTATTAACAAGCCTGTAGTGGAAATTGTCTAAGCAGTTCAGTTGTTTGATGTTCCTGTTCAGTTAAACAGGCTCAGAAATGAGGTTCTGGCTCAAAAAAAGAGAAAACTTCACATTTAAGTGTTGCATTCAAGCAATAATGTATAATACATTCTTAATGGGGGGGGGGAGGCTAAGTAAAATACAACTACAAGGGAAAACCAGGGCTTAACCATTATTTTTAACAGTTATTCCATATCTCTCAAAAGTTTGCAGAAAATTAGGCAGGCAACATTAAGCATGATTAGCAAGTGTGATGTGCAGTTTCTACAGTGCTACTGAATTTAACAATTTTTGAGGATATTGTTTTATTTGTTCTAATTAAATCAGTATTCCCAAAATTACCAAAATGGAGAAAATGTGTATGTGATGGTGTATTAATAGCGCTGGTTCTTTCTATGGTCAGTCATAACATGTGTAAAAAGCAAACATGGAAATTGACAAGATAAATAAAGTTTGGCTAATAGACCCCTGCTGAAATAAGTATGTACACATGTTGACAGCTGTAAAAACAAAGAGGTTCAAGAGGCTTAGCATGATTAGCTCTGGTGCACAGACACACTCCAGATGAAAGATTGTGCACTTGACATACTGTAAATTAAGAAGGTTGCACATCCTTTCCCCAAGCTTACCCAAAGGTTTTACCCTCTCTGCTAGGGGCTAAAAATGTAAGTGATTAAAGAAATATGAAATCTTAGTCTCTCAACTTTAAAGTCTCTGGATTTAAAACTGAATTCGAGAATTGCACCAACAGATTAAAACATTACAGTAAAAGGTTCTGCATAAAAGAGTCCACCATATCTTGATGTGTTTCCAAACTTACTAGACATTATTGAGGAGGTATTGCCAGATATTTCTACTGGAAAATGTTTAGTGTTTGAAAATGGGTCAAGCTACTTATTCTTTTGAGATATTAATTTTTGCTATATAGGCAAATGCCCTGTGTTTGTATGTATATGCACAGTAAAGAAACATAAATGCCAAAAATGATTTTAAGCCACCGTGAGAGGCATCTATTAAAACTTCAAACTTTTTTTGTTGTTGTTAAAAAGCTTGTAGGTTAAAAAATGACTTAAATAATTTCCGATTGAGCTAAACTAGAACTGGAGTCCTGCAACAGAAACCTGGTATTTCTTTTTACATTTTCTTTAACAGAAACTGCTATTATATATCTTTAATCTCAGCTTCCCTCTTCTTTCCAAGATGTAAAAGGGTGATTCTCAGAATTGGGTGCCCTTCAAGTCCCCCAAACTTACTTCAAAGATTTTCAATTGAAGGAAATCACAAAATGCATTTTAACGCTGTCAATTAATAGAACCAGGTGCCTTTGCATTATAATGCCACACAATTGCTTTTTTTTTCATTTTAATTTAAAGATAATGGGTTGCCTAAGTAGTAGACAACAAGCATGTTTGCATGTCCTCACTAACCATCATTACATTTTCATTGAATATCAAACAAATAAAAACTGCAATTAATACCAAAATGTTGCTGCTAATATAATCATATGTTGGTCTACTTTAACTAAAATATACACACACATATATAAATGCATTAATTATATATGAAATCGCAATATTTATACACGTCCTCCAGTTTGTTTTCAACCCCGTCACGCCATACTATTTACCCCCTTATAAAAATAATGGATCAATCCCTGTGGCATCACATCCAGGAAGTGACAACACACAAGTCTCTTGAAGAACATGCTGCAAAGAAAGGCAAGTGTCAGTATCTTTTCTTACCTATATTTCATGTTTTTCACTGTCAGATAAAGATTGTCAGGCTCAACATTTCACCCCTGTTGTATGACTAAATGATAGTAAACATCGGTTTAAGAAGAATTAAATAAAAGTTTTGCAAAACATTAAACTTGTATGATGTCGTAAATGCCATGTGATGCTACTGTCTTAGCTAAGTATGGAGTTACAGCTACTGTTAGCCAAAAACTTCAACCCCGTCACATTTTTTATTATAACACGGTTGAATCGTTGTGACAGGGTTGAATGTTTGACACTTCTTAGTAGATTACTCAATTGTAGACTTGTTGTATTGTGATGTGAACTGTTAGAAATAATCAATTATGGTATTTTATGTTCAATATTTTCAGACATCCCAATGGCAAAAACTGCAGCAGAAAGGCAGAGACAGTACAGAGCAAGAAGAGATGCAGACGCAGAGAGAAGGGAAACATATCTCAGGAGTGAGCGTGAAAGGTGGAAAAGAGACACAGAGGCAGGGAAAAAGAAAAAAATAAGCGATCTGGGTGACAGAGCTAAATGACATAAGCGAAAGATGTGGAGGGATGCTAAAAAAAGACAGAAGAAGAGGGAAGCTTTGAGGAATAGCGACACCCCTCCACAAAGTCCGGATAATCAAAATCCAGGGCAACCTAGATCTGGGTCCTCAAGGTCATTTGTAAGGAGTTAATTTAGATTAGATTGTTGAGTGTAAGTTTGTACACTAACAATCTAAGTTTGGAGCAACTTGCTGAGCAGTTCCACACACACCTAAGCAAGTTCAAGAAGCATTCATTCAATATTAGGCAACAGTATGCCTGCTACCGTGAGCTGAGAAAGAGCATGGCTACTGATGAATGTCTAATTTACATAGTACAGTTCTGAAATCCAAGCAGTGCACTTTGAATCATCTCATCAACAGGCGTCACTACATACAGGGATTCTTTTTGTAGGCAATAGTAAAGAATCGACCTGCTTTAGCACAATATCTCCATAAAGCACAAAGGCCCAGCAGCTATTTGGGAGCATCTGAACCCTGTATTGGATTATGTGCAGGCAAAACATCCAGAGGTTTCTGTGATGCACTTCTTTAGTGATGGGCCTTGTACCCAATACAAGCAGAAGGGCAATTAAGGCAGGGACATGGAATTTTTTTGAGGCCTGCCATGGCAAAGGAGCACCAGATGGTGTTGGAGCAGCCTTGAAGACTGCTGACATGCTAATAAGCCATGGCCGGGACAGCCAAGATGCACATGAGCTCTTCGAGGCCCTTTTGGAGACCAACACCAAATGGAAAGATTGATTGATGTTTGTGATTAATTAATGCTTAATGCTTTTGATTTAATGTTAAATACTTACTAAAATGTTTTTGTTTTTGCCAACTTTAATAAAATACAATTTTACTGAATGTGATGTCATTAATTTTACAGGTAAGAAATCCATGCTATATTGAAATAATGATCATCACTTCAACCCTGTTATCATTTTCAACCCCGTTATGCTGAGTTCAACCCTGTTATTTGATAGTTTTTTATTAATATTTTTGTGATAAGAAGACAAATTGTTCAATGTTTGTTTTGCTGTGTGCAGAATTTACAGGACAGTCTGAAAAAATACGAAAGCCTGATTAAATTCTAATGCTAATGCATATTTTGTGATAAGATATGAAGACCAATGTTGGATAAAGTTTTCATGACTTGATTTGGTATTCAAATGGTGAGTATTTAAAAATAAAATTATACATGCAATAAATGATATCCAACAAGGGACATCTCATTAAAAAGTTTCTACAAGAATTTGCTTGAAAATCTTTTTAAATCATATTTAAACAGGGTCCAAGTGGTCTGTGATGGGGTTGAACTCCAAAACAACTTTTAGTGAGAAAAAACACTCAATATCGATTAGAATTTCATGCCTGAGGTGGGAAAATGTATTTTCTTAAAAGGTTGACTAATCCACTATCACATGAAATGACCAGAAATATAAATATTTAAGGTATATTAAAAAAAAGGTATGACCCAAAAGGCACCCATCTCAGAGAATGACTCAAAAAGAGAAAAAAAGTGTTTGCAGATCAGTGTGACGTGTTTGCAGATTTCCTCTGTGCTCACCCTCAAAGTCTTCATGTTCCATCTTCAGGGCATTGCTTTTTGTTTTTAATTGCAAGACTAGCTAGTTTGTTATTTAGTAATCATTTGTGTTTGATGAAACCAATTAAAACCTCTCAGAAAGTGCAGAATTTGTCAACCATTTGACAGCATCAAAATCGCATTCAAAACAAGCCAGGCATCCAGGGGTTCTTTCCTGATGGCTGATTAGCAAAGTGACAGAGACTGGACAAAAGGGCATTGCACATTTATAAACATCTCCTGATTCCTATTGGAGTTGCTAACAAGCTGTGTCAGTCAGATCTGCTCTGCTGGAGCACTGTGTTTTTTTCCTGACTGTCAGGTGGCAAGGTAAACACAGCACTCCTGTCAGTGAAACAGCTCTCTCACACACATTGTTGGGCAATTCAGTAGGCCACACTAATTAACAGAAAAATGCTACCTCAGTAAATGTTTTTCACTGCTCTGAGGCCTGCTCTCTATACATCCTAAGTGCTGAAACATAAAGAGACATAAGGGAACATAGGAGAAGACCAAAACCCTTGAAGTATTCTGTGAATGACCTGATTTCACAAACTCACTTTAATTTTCTTAGTTCAACTAGGGTGTTCTACTCAAATTTTACGTTGTTAAATTTTACGTTGTTTACTGTATTTTAAGCTTGAATCTTTGCATAAGCTTAGCATTTTTTTTTTATATTTTTTATGGATACAACTGCAAAGTGTCTTTATTAAAGTCCACAAAGACATGCTGAAAAGACATGAACCTAAGCACATGGAAGTATATAAATAATATTTAAGGAATTGTTATGTACAACCTTTAATGAAACAACTTACCAGTACACTAATTATCACAGATGGGAGTTAAATGAGCCTACTATATACACTATACTATATATACTATAATTCATTTATGACATTTGCTTGTTAAATAATTACACTGCTAAACATAAGTTGAAAAAGAACCAAGGGAAAGCAGGAACTTATTTAGTAAAACAGCTATAAAGGTCAACTTATAGCAAAACAGCTATAAAGGTCAACTTATAGCAAAACAGCTATAATGGTCAATTAAAATACATCTCAAATTTCAATTCAGTGAGAAAGTAGGTGAGGTTCTGGCAACTGTTGTGAAGAGATCTTTCTTCATTGGTAAATAATTCTGTCATCTGCCACAGTATTTCTATGTGCTTTTTCAGTCTTTTTGTTGTTCCTAAGCTCACCAGTGCACCCAATCTTTGTAAAAACTAAATGTTTCTTGCTATTTCTGTCTGTTCTGCTTCACTAGCCATAACAGCTTTTTTATATTTAGAGTAATAGCAACAGAATTTAGATGCAAATGCCATATATGAAATCCACGCTTGACCATTCATCTGCTTATACAAACTGTTGGATTAGCACACACCTGGCAATGGAACAACTAAGCAGCTAATTATACATGCTTTTGGTTCCTTAAAAAACAGGACTGTTAATCTATGTTATGTTCTGTACATTTATGTGTATGTTTATAGAGTATGAACCATATATAGTGTGAATAAGGTTGGGGTCCTGGTTGATTAAAAGACACGCACAATTTTAATTGTTCTCATAATGTATTCTACACAATGTTGACAAAGCTAGTATTTCATTTAGCCTCAGATGGGGCTGTTAAGGCAAGGAAAAGATGATTTGTAAACCTATACCATCTGCTGCTCCTCCCACTAACAGTATACTCCATCATCACCACAGGGGCATAATTTTTTTCTTGTTTTAAACAGCACTTTTTTATCATTTAAGTGAGTACACTGACTGCTTCCTACAAGTTTAGTGATTCAAGATATATATTGGCAATTACTCACCAAGCCTTGGGTTTCTTGTGTGTGTTGGTGAGAACCAATGAAAATCAATAGCTTGAAAAAACTATAAAGCTCCTTTCTATGGTCTTTGACACACTGTGGTCTTTGCTCACACTATTTCTCTACATAAACTCAGAAAAAGACCTTTATGGAACTGTAACCATGCTTTCTGATATAAAATATTGTGCAAAACAAAACTAGTACAATCTATACATTTTAAAAATGACATTTGTGCTCCTCTGTTTTCGCAGATTGTGTTATAGTCATAGACATAGACTTACAAACTATTGAAAGAAGACCATGAAGCATTTTTTGTCTTTCTACAGAAAAAAATCATGTATAACATATACTGTAGACTTATGTCAGGCTTATTGTACATGTCAGTTGTCAAATAATTTTGTGCAATAAACACAAATTCTTATAGGAAATTCTACCAGTGTAGAAAATATTGCAACAACACCAATTGACAGTAGAACAAAATGGTTTGCTGAAATGATTTTAGTTTTATTTTCCTTCATGCACTTTTTGGCGGAGAATGAAATTCTCATTCATCCTGTTAACAAACCTGCTGCCAATGTGTTTTTTCATTGTGCTCCATTTGTGCTTAACAGGATCATCATTTAAAAAGGAATCATTGGTGTAGCAAGATGTAGAGGTGGACATGATACATGATGGATTGGTTGCCACTGACCGATTATTTAAGTGAATTATTTTTCCAAGTTTAACTCAACAATGAATCAAAAAGGGGGTAAAACTTGATTGCTACACAGTAACATTTTGCAAAAAATAAATTAAGCTTGAATAAATTATTTATTTGTAATATTGTTGTTATTAGGTTTGTTACATTCCATAGAGATACAACATTGTTGTTTGTGTTGTAATTGGGATATACACCGTTTAAGAAAAAGCTGGATAGAATGTTGTATGTTACAAAGTTGTTACCTATGGTAACAAGACTGACTGACAACCTTAGAAAATGTAGTAATGTTAGTATCTTCATTTATTCTTACTTTTCTTTTCTTTATTTAACACATGGGGGAGCAAATAAACCAACAATGACTATACTTGACTTTCTTATTAGACATTGAACATGTAAATATATAACCAACAATTTTCAACATCTTCATCATTTTATTTTATTTTTTTTCATTCACTTTCACAAGAGAAGAGTTTCTCTACCTAGAAGGATGGGGTGGACTACCCAAAACCTTGAACCGAGTGTGGAGATTATTCTGCCCCATTGACCACACGGTGCTTCTCTCTAATTACAAACACAGTCCTTTAGATACCCGGGAGGAGTTCTAATCCGGCAAGGGTACCGACTGGTACATGGAGAGGTTGGTTGGGAACCCAACCGAACTTCTGCCGTGCTGGATGAATTTTCAAAGAGCAGAGATGCCTGTATCTCCGCCGAGTCAGGTAGGTCAGAAGTCCTTTTCGGAAGTGTCTTTGACCCACACATGTTCACCCGGACGTAAGAACGTCATGTCACATGCTTTGTGTCTTTGGTTGAAACATTGTTTCTGTTTCAGTCTGTACGTCAGTTCTTTCTGTTTTAGCTTTTCCAAATCTGCAGTCTCTGGAATGAGCTGAGACGGAATCACAGGAACTCGCGTTCGGAGCTTCCTTCCCATTAGGAGCTCGGTAGGACTGTAACCGTTGGTGAAAGGGGCCGATCGGTAAGCCATAACTGCGAGGTACATCAATGTCTCTTTAAAGTTAATTTTTTCCCGAGCACACATGTCACAGTTCTCAATCATTTTTGTAAGATCTTTGCTGAGACCCGGCCACCAAACTGACTGCTTAGCTCTTTCTCTGCACTTAGTTATGCCCAAATGCCCCTCATGCAACTTTGCCAGGATATCAGCTCGGAGTGATTTCGGAATGACAATCCTGAGTCCATTCAATAAGAGCACATCATGCACACAAAGGGACCCTGAGAAAGCCATGTAAGGCTGGATAGTTTGGTCAACAGAGAACTTACTTGGCCAACCTTCCTCACAGTACTTGTTTAGCTGCTGGAGTATATCTGATGAACAATTAACACCATGGAACACACAACTCCTAATATGTGCACTATGTATACCTCAATAGCACATTTCATACTTGCACTCTGTACATACATGCATACATATTGTCTGTACTGTTTACTTCAACTGCACACTTCACAATTGCACATGTGTACATACAAATTGTATATATTGTATACTTATTTGCATATGTATATTTCATATGTTTATTTAAACTGCACATTTTCACACCAGTAAATGTGTACATACAATTTCTTCTATAGTGCATATGACATCCTGTTACACTGTGGAGATTATGTCACTAAAACAAATTCCTCGCATGTGTAAACATGCCTGGCAATAAAGCTGATTCTGATTCTGATTCTGATAAAATCTTTGTCTTGGTGCTCCTGGATCTCTTTGAGCCTCATTTCAGTAGCTGGAATGCTCACCATTACAGAGTCAGCGTACAGGTCAATATCCTTTTCAGAAAGCCCTTCCGCTGTACTATTTATGGGAGCTATAGACAACACGTCTGTCGCGATGTTTTTGCCAGCCATATGTGATATGGTGTATGAGAACCTCAGAAGACGCATGCGAAGATGCTGAATGCGTGGAGGGAGTTCGTCCAACATCTTGGAGCTAAGCAGAGGAACAAGAGGTTTATGATCGGTTTCAATGTGGAAACTCTTCCCAATGAGAAACTCTGCAAACCGCTCACACACTCATGTGGAGGCCAATGCCTCCTTCTCTATTTGTGCATAACATTGCTCTGTCTTACTGAGAGCCTTGGAATCATATGCCACAGGTTTACATACATTGTGTGCTTGCTTCTGGAGGAGAACAGCATCTAGTCCGTATGACAAAGCATCTGCAGAAACATCTGTATCCTTATTTGAATCATACAGCGCCAAACCTGGTGGTGTTGTCAGTTCCTCTTTGTTTTCACATTACTGTACTGTTTAGTTTGTACACTATCCAGCTGCTCGTTTGCCATGTCCCACTTGAAGTTTGACTTGAGCTGTTCCTGTTGTTTTTTTTACTAGTTCACTCGGTTGAACTCGAACGACAGCCTTCTCAAGTGTCAATTCAGGGTCCAGCTGTAGTTGTTCTGACAGCCTTTTATCTGTCAGACCCACGACGAGTCTATCTCTTACCATCTCATTGTGCAGATCGCCATATCCACAGTGCTCGACTAAAGAGTGCAGCGCCGTTATGAAGTGATCCATGGACTCGCCCACTTCTTGTTGCCGCTGATTAAACTTCGCCCTCTCAAAAATCACGTTCCTTTGAGCTACGAAGTGATCGTTTAATTTGTTCTTTACTACTTCATAGTCACTCTCCGCTTGAGGACTTAAATGCAAGGAGGTGAGTATACCCTCGGCTTCCTCCCCCATCGTATAGATCAAGGCATTCACCTTAGGTGAATGTCTTGTCATCCGCCAGTCATCCGCTTTGAACATGGCCAGTCATCCACTTTGAACATGAATTTCTCCGGCAGAGAGACTTGAAATTGAGCTATGATAGCACAGTGCTAACTTGTCTCGTCAATCCTTCATGCTGACGGCACGAACGAACTGAAAGCTACACAGAATTCAAGTTTGCTAACACACACGTGCACAACGCTCGCCCACTATACTTCTGACAACATGTTCTGTCGTTTAATAGGTACAACATAAACCTTTCATAAATGGACCACGCGACAGCCGGCCATGACTTCTTACCAGAACTTTTATTCTTCTTTTCCAACAGTACCGTAACCCCCCAATATAGGTTCATAAGCATACTATATGCCTCATAACATTACCGTTAGTAACATAATACTAGAGAAGGCTGCTGGACCAGACGACAGTTCTGCCAGGGTGCTCAGTGAAAGTACAAAATAGCTATTGGATGTCTTCACTGAGATCTTCAACATTTCCATGAGTAGTGTTGTTGTTCCTACATGCCTCAAGAAAATCACCTTTGTCCCTGTGCCAAAAAAAAGTCTACAGAGCCTTGATGACTATCATCCTGCCTCAATGTCTATTGTCACATCACACTCACACCCATTGCTCCGAGAAGCTCATCATGAGGGACATCAAGACCCAGTTACCACCCTCACTGAACCCACTACAGTTTGCATATTATCCACGGACGATGCCATTGCCATGGCCCTTTATTTTTCCCTCACCCACCTGGACAATAAAGACACTTACTGTATGTATGAAAGCTGTTAATAGACTTTAGTTATGCATTCAACACAATCATCCCTCAGCAGCTGATTGAGAAGCTGAGCCTGCTGGGACTGAACACCTCCCTCTGCAACTGGATCCTGGGCTTCCTAACTGGGAGATCTCAATCAGTCCGGATTGGGAACAGCGTCCCCAACACCACCACACTGAGCACTGGAGCCCCTCAAGGCTGCATGCTCAGCCCACTGCTGTTCACCTTGCTGATTCACGACTGTGTAGCAATGCACTCATTGAACCATATCATCAAGTTCGCCAATGACACAACCGTGATAGGTCTCATCAGCAAGAATGTCAAGTCAGCATACAGAGAAAAGGTGCAACAGCTAACTGCCTGGTGTAGAGCCAACAACCTGTCTGTGAATGCTGATAAAACTAAAGAGATGGTGTTGATTTCAGGAGAGCACAGAACAACCACTTTCCATTGACCATCGAAGGATCTTCTGTAGAGATCACCAAGAGCACCAAATTTCTTGGTGTTGATCTAGCAGAGAACTTCACCTGGTCACTCAACTCCAGCTCCATCACCAAGAAAGCCCTCTACTTCTTACGAAGGCTGAGAAAATCCCATCTGCCATCCGGAAAAAGGTACTGTAGCAAAACAGTCGAGCACTTATGACCAGACTGTGTAACAGTTTCTTTCCACAAGCCATCAGACTACCCAATAACTGAACTGAACTTTACCGAGAAAAACTGTATGAACTGCACCAACCAAATACACACTCTTCCAATATACTGTACATCCACATCTACAGCACCACGCATATCAAACTGTTTACATGCTGTTTTGCACACTGTTTTTGCTTTTTCAGTCAATTGTTGTTTTGTACAACACTTTACAATACCTCATATAACTGCTGCTACTATATTAAGTGTTTATTCCAGTCTGATCTCACTAATGCTCTTTTAGCTGAATGAACACAAATCCACAATTCAACATCTAGTGAAAAGTCAAGTTTATTATAACAATGAAAAGGGAATAAAGCTAGAATGAAATGTTCAACAAGCTCATATAAGTGACAGTGACATACGGCGAATTCGTTCTCTGCATTTAACCCATCCAAAGTGCGCACACACACACACCCAGAGCAGTGGGCAGCCATTTACGCTGCGGCGCCCGGGGAGCAGTTGGGGGGTTCGGCGCCTTGCTCAAGGGCACCTCAGTCATGGCCGGCCCGAGACTCGAACCTACAACCTTAGGATTACGAGTCAGACTCTCTAACCATTAGGCCACGACTTGCCCCAGCACAGTGTCAAGCCATAGGGATGGTGCCCCTGGAGCAGGTGAGGTTAAACACCTTGCTCAAGGACCCAACATTGATGTAGCAGCTTGTTGACTCGAACCCCAACCTTCTGATCAAGATCCCAGCGCTGGACCATCACATCCTCACATATGTGTGATTGGCCAATTGTCCACATACTTTTGGCCATATGAAGTATCTAAATTCTTCTTTTATTATTATTTTGTCACTATTTAATCTACAGCAGTAGCCTTTTATCAACTTTAATCAACTGGGCCACTGCTGTGGATAAAGGCAAATTATTCTAGAACTATTCTGCACATATCTCACTAACATCTAAATATTCAGTAGCTTTCACAATTTATTAGGCTAGGCTGCAAATTAATGGGACGCTATATGCTAACAGTGATTTAAAGGAGAGAGAAAACTCCTCCTAACTTTTCTCTCCTGTCAGGGAACAGGTGCCTACTCTGGAACAAAACAACAGGCAGACTGGGGTTTTATTTAATAAAATAAATGCATGCAAAGGAAAACACTAAAAAGTACATTTAGCAGCAAAAACATCCATCCATCCATCCATCCATCCATCTTCTACCGCTTATCCGGGCCCGGGTCGCGGGGGCAGCAGTCTAAGCAGGGACGCCCAGACTTCCCTCTCCCCAGACACTTCCTCCAGCTCTTCCAGGGGAATACCAAGGCATTCCCAGGCCAGCCGAGAGACATAGTCCCTCCAGCGTGTCCTAGGTCTTCCCCGGGGCCTCCTCCTGGTTGGACATGCCCGGAACACCTCCCCAGGGAGGCGTCCAGGAGGCATCGCCTTGCGGCTCAGCTCTTTCTTCACCACAACAGATCGGTATATCGACCGCATCACTGCAGAAGATACACCAATCCGCCTGTCGATCTCCCGCTCCATCCTTCCCTCACTCGTGAACGAGACCCCAAGATACTTAAACTCGTCCACTTGAGGCAGGAGCTCTCCACCAACCTGAAGGGAGCAAGCCACCCTTTTCCGACTGAGAACCATGGCCTCAGACTTGGAGGTGCTGATTCTCATCCCCGCCGCTTCACACTCGGCTGCAAACCGTCCCAGTGCACACTGAAGGTCCTGATTTGAGGAAGCCAGCAGGACAACATCATCTGCAAAAAGCAGAGACGAAATTGTTGGAAAAAATCTTAGTAGAAATAATTGAAATATTATTCCTTACAATACTATAACCAAAGTAAAGTATTAGGCCTTGCAAAATATTACAATTGCTGTCATAAGACATATGTAGGTGATGTTGTAGGCCAAAGATGTTTATTGCAACCAGATTCGGGGCTGTCAGGCCTAGTCAGTCTGAGCACATTTGTAATAACAACTTGTTATGTAGAAGGGAAAAGACCATTGTTCCCAGACCTTAGCTCATAAATTGTTATGGAAAATGAAGAACACCATGGTTCTCAGACCTTGGTCCATAGCAATAACTTGTTATGTAGAATGAAAAAAACAGTGGTCCACAGACCTAGGCCCTGAGAACTAAAGGGAGGAAAATCCATAAATGGGCATGTGGTGCTCATAAACTTGTTGTGCAGACTGAAGAAGGCCCAGGTGTTTAGTCTGAGGTCATGAAAAATAAGGGGAGGAAAATCCATAAATGGGCATATGGGTGAAAGGTAATGGGAAATAAGGGGAAATTGGGTCAGTGTATTTAGAAAACATAGGAGATGATTCCGGTAAATAAGGTGATATGGCACCTGGGCTCCTAGGAGCGCCAGGGTATATATTGAGAAGATATCTGAGGTTTTTTTCCCATCTGGGGTGCCATTAGATATGTCAGAACTCAGAGTCGGTCTCCAAGTCGACACATCACAGGGTGATCTCCACACTTAGACTTTTTGGTTACTAAAGACTGTTTTAGTTAAACTTAACTGTTAACTCTATAATTACTACAAAATACTGAGAAAACTCCTCAGACCTGGATGAGAATGAGCAAACTTCTTTATTGTGGTCAATCAGCCAACAAATTATAATTTGCCAAATTCAAAGTAACAAATTGCCAAATTCAAAGTATCAAATTGCCAAATTAAAAGTAACAAATTGCCAAATTAAAAGTAACAAATTGCCAAATTCAAAGTAACAAATTGCCAAATTCAAAGTAACAAATGAAAACCCCCAAAAAGAGCATGTCATGCAAAATCAATCAAGAAAAACAAGAACTCTCGCGACGTCCTTGCAAAAATAAAAACCACCCACCTTGACCTGCGGACACGGGCACGCGCCCGCGTGCGCGCGCCCCCACACGCACACACACACCTTCGCCCCCTTGGAACCAAAAAAAACCCTCAGATATCTTCTCAATATATACCCTGGCGACAGTGAAAGCAGTGTCACCAGGGTCACCGAAACATACAGCATAAACATACTAAAGGTATGGTAAACATAATAAACAGACAAAAAACACAAAAACAGTTACAGGGCATAAGAAAACTAGCTGTCCCTACAACCACCACCAATAGTGATTGCGCTGCATGGTTTGAATCCACTGTGGCAGGGGGGATGCGTAGGGATCTCCAAATGTCTTTGTGGCGATAAGCGTGGAAAGCTCGAGTTATGGGAACAACCGCATCCGAATCACCCCCTGTCCATGAGTCCATGAAAGTGGGTGGCCCTTGCATATCCTGTAGACCTTGTTGCACATCTTTGGTGTGAGATGTCCAGAGTTTATATACACAAAAGAATAACATACAGTACTGGTCTGGTGTACGGCGGCCTGCCGTACATGGTGGGAAATAATATACGCATGTGCATGTCCACGTCCATATGTCAAGGTCACACAAGGAACGATGTACCTCATATGTGTGTACCTGCAAAAACAATCACTTGTCCAGAGATTAATCATTCTCGTGGCACGAATGAACCCACAGTCCTTCAGGGAGGACTAAATCTGCATGTGCAAGGATAAGTGACACGGGGCGTGTGTCCTCAAGCAACGTGAACCAGGTGTCAGCCGTCGGCAGGGAAGGGTATGTTAGCCAGGTGCAATGTGGTGATACACCCAGGTCGAAGTCCCCCCAGATGAAGTCAGACAGGTCTACCTCGTTGTCCAGTTGGATGCACGTGTAGCAGTAACCGGGGGCATCGAGGCGACAAGCGACACTCCGTGAGCTCGCCTCTAACCGGGCACAAGTGCGGGGTCACTGGACTTGTCTCTCCATGGGTTCGACATAGCCTGCAACAAAGCCTTACAGACAACAGAGAGACAGGCAATAGACCAGTAGGCACAAGATACCAACACCCATTACGTAAGAATATGTACAGAAAGGTTTGTGTGTAGTCAGTCTGGAGTCAGTCACAATTAAGGCATTGAGGCCATCACCAGTAATATGGTGCCTCGTGTACACAACACTTATGAAAGATATACACACATAGGGGATACAGACAAACAGGGACACACACCAATATGTTACAGTCCTATATATGCGCAACTAGTTCCAGTCCGAATCACTATTGTTCTCGTCCAGCAGCGGGAATGAGTCTGGATCCAATTAAACCAACATACACTGATCCTCTTGACTTAATACATAGTGGAAACTTCTGGTTAGGCCGCATCTGAACAGTCATATCTGTAGGGATTGGCGCGGCTACCGGCTGATACGCACAGGATCTACTTATGTTGCCCATCCATTTCGGCCCATGTGTTCTGGCTACTGAACCCAGCAGGCAAAGTGCAGGACATACATATGTATCATTATATGGAGATTTATCACACTCGTCCACACCTCTAGTAGGCATTACATAGGGTGTTTGATTAGACCGGTCATGGCATATTACACAGATACTGTTTGCAGCATCCTGGTGAGTGGTTTCTGTCAGCCACTATCGATAGAGGTTTCCCTCGATGCCGTCAGCTGTGGTATTGTATTGGTTAATACTGTTCACTTTAACGTAATTCTGAAGTGCCTCGTACTCCCCCCGCACCCTGGAGCGGCGGATTTTTGCATTTACTATTGCCTGAACTGCCACAAAAATCAATGCCTGCCTGATGAAGCTGAAAGCCAGGACTCCAGGCAGTGACGTAGACATAGATTTCATATGTTTCAAGGAATAACGTTTTCTACAATGAGGATGTATAAACTGAGTCCGCGTGGAGACTGTAATACCATAAGGCATGGATTAACTTACAATGTCCGCCGTTGTCACCACTGGCAGGTTGGCCATTAACAACAATGCTGGTTGTTGGATCTTGGGTCGCTTCCCCTGGTCGCTTAATTCGAATCTCTAGGGTCAGGGTGTGATGAGACTGGCTTTTCGCCCACTGTATCAGGTCTGATACTACTGCCGGAAAGGGACCAGTGTAGTCAAAAGAATACATCATAAAGTACAATGTGTCATTCCATGTTTTCCTGTGCTTGCTAGCATGGGCGAATAATCCTAGAGCACACTTTATGTGACTTTCAATAGCTGTCTCGGCTAATGTCCTGTCAACTCCCGCTATTATGGGATAGGAGCTTTTCCCCTGAAAAACTGTGCGTCCTCCTATAGTGGCGGAACCTGTGCCTGTACTACGCCTGAGCCGTGAGCCTGGTTCGGAAATGTTATAGGGCAGCGAGTCATTATGAGTGTCGTTTGATTGTAGGGTATAGGCACGAATTTTAACTGTAAGAATTCCTACTGTGATTGCCAGATTCAGAAGTATGCCTATCACACATGCCATACAAAAGATTTGTACAGTTAGTCTGTCCTTATATTGTTTATGGGTTCCATCGAGTTTATCCAGTAGTTTCTCATCTGTGCTCTCCTTTTGGGGTGCAGCTAGTTGCACCATGTTTCACAAACGTTCTAATACAACTTTATACAATCTCTAATATCTAAATATCTAATCCCTCGCTGAGCTTGTGTAAACTCTTGGGTTATCCTCAACAATGTCATCTACAGGGGCAAGGATTGATGTATCTGATTGACTGGTCTCAAATCGTGGACCAATCTCCATTTATCTGAATTTTGGCTTTCTGATCGGACAAAATCGGAGTGTTGCACTGACTTTTTGTGGGGATTAAAACTCCTGCTTCTAATAACCCTTTAATAGTTGGCCCTATCCCTTCTTCCGCTTCTTTGGATAATTGATACTGTCTCCGATAAAGTAATAGTACATTGGGTCTAACCTGTATTTTTGCTAATCCTGCTGACTTAACTAGTCCTACATCTGTTACATGTTTAGTCCACAGTTACTCTGGGACTTGACTTAGTGCTTCGTCTACTTCTTTCTCTGTTAACTCTTCCTTATCTGCCATCTGTGGCATCTGTATCTCTACTTCTACTCTTACTAGAATTTATGTTTGTTCACTGACTTACTAACATGGTTGTGTATGATTACATGATAACATGATTGTCCCCTAATCTATCCTTAAAATCTCTATCTTCTGACATATGTACTCTATGGTCTTTAGTCATGTTCCACTTCACTACCCTTTCTGCCTCTTTTATCTTAGGCCCTAAATCTTTGGATTCAAAAACCTCGCCCGATCATCAGGGAGATGTGGGAGACTGCATCTCCAACTTGATACCATTCTTGAATCTGCTCAGGGAGTTCAGCATATGTAGCTACTCCTTGCTGTCCAATTATCATGCTGTGCGTGCTGATGTGATATTTTCTTCCTTCTAGTCGTTCTGATCATTATAATGCATATTCTTCATCTTTTCCCTCTTCATCATGTTTCAGGGTACAATGCCATGGTCCTCTAGCCTCACGGCAATCTGGTCGTATGTAGTTTAGCCATGGTTTCCATACCGAGTATTCTTGCCATATTTTTTGATGTATCTTTGTCCTTGACTTCCATCCAATATACTTTGTCCAGTTCTGTCATTTCCTTTTCTTGGCTTACTACTAGGTATTGTCGAGCTAACATTACTGGGAGTGTTATCCACACTCCTGTTGGCCCACAGTGTATTTTGGCTCCTAATTTGCAGAGCACATCTCCCCCAAGTAGATTGGTTGGAGTGTCTGGGAAATATAGTAAATATTCTTTTCCAACGCTTGTAAATATTGCTCCTTTGTCAATCAGGAATGGGGCCTGCACTTCATTTCCAATTCCCACCATAATTGTTGGTTCTTGTGCAGGATGCAATGAGGTGGGACACTGCACCAGCTCCCCCTCTTTCTTCTCTAGGCCTCTTCACATTCCTCCTGGTGCTGGGGCTCGTCCTTGAAATCCTGGGCCCATCCATTGGCCTGCCCAATTCCCAGCTCCTTGTGGTGTTGCTGCAAGTGCATGCTGCATTCCTGACTGCCCTGCTCCTTGTTGAAGCATTGGAGCAGGCATCTGTGTCTGTCCTTGGCTTCCCATGACCCCTCCTAGTGCTCCATACTGTAGGTAGGGACAGTCTTGTCTCAGGTGACTTGGGTGATTGCAATTCCAGCAGGTTCTTCTCCCTTGTCCTCCTGTTCTCCAGGCCGGTCTTTGTGGAGGTTGTCCTCCCTGTCCTCCTCTTCCCCTTCTGGGCTTTCTGGGTATTTTCCTTCTTCTCCTCTGCTGCCGCCCTTGACCATGGGAGGGCAGTCTTCTTGCTCTCCCTTGGGACGTTCTTTTTCTGCTGACGTCTGTCCCTCCTGTAATCTCCAGTTCTATATCTTGTGTTTCACCTCCTTCTCCCAACTGTATTGATGGATCCCATTGTACTCGGATCTGTAATGTTTGTTATAAGATGGGGGTTGGAGCTGCTCCTCACATTCACCTGAGGGTGGGGCTGTAGCCTACTCTTACTCCTGTTCTTTACTCTGTTCTGCTTTTAGCTTCTTTAACCCTGTAAAGCCCACCGTTGCAGAATTACAACACCACCTTGTTTATTTGTCCAGTCACTTGGCCATGAACTCACCCTACCTGCAAAATTTATTTATTTATTTATTTTTCCATGACTGGTTTTGTCAAGATCCGTATAAAATTCCTCAAAAAAATTTTCTGTGTTCATTACAATGTCTAGAACACATACATATTTAGTTATTTTGGAAAACTAGAGCTTATGTCCATGCTGTAACTCTACAACTTCGGGCCAAAGTGGTAGTCAAAATAACCTGTGCATGCACCTTATGCCTTACATAAAGACACTTCTTACATCATCACAAATCGAAATTTAAACTGTAAGATGATTCATTGTAATTCATTTCTAAATGTGCTTTTCTGTTAAATTTATACTTATTTTCAATTAGACCATAATTACAGGGACAGGTGCAAATGGATATGCTGGATAATATGTAGATTTCTCTTTCAGTTAGTCTATTCTTCCAGTTTACTGCAATTGTGGATACACAAACACACTGTGTAGCAAGTGCAATGTTCGCCTGTGCTTTTCAGTAGAAAAGAGCTGTCTTAGGGCCTATCACTGCAACCAATCACAGACCAACCACACCAAAAGTGACAGAACAAAAACAAAAGCAAAACAGAAACAAAAGCTTTCCTAAATATTTTCCTCTCAATACCCATATCAATAAATGCCCATTCATACATCATATTATTATGCACAGTAAGCAATCAACCTGCAAATGAATGCCTAAATGCTCTGTATATCTGATCAGACAAAGTAAGTACAAATACAGAAATTCTGCTCCTAGCAGAGCCCAACATTGCAATATTACATTTTCCTAAAAAAACTTACTAAAATGTAAAAAATTTAAACAAAAAATATTTCTCATGCTTTTTACTTCTCCCAGCATTTTATACTTACTCTCATATTCCTGCATTTTACCTCATCAAACGTGCCTCCTTCAGGCCACTGCAATTCTCCCTTTGTCCGGTCTTGCCATTTTTTCATGTACTGTACTTCTTAATTTCTTTTTCAGCCATCTTGTGCTTTATTATTACAATTGCAGCTGGAGTAATTAAGTTCTTTTACCTTTCTCCATCATGCACCCTTGTCTTGCCCTTGTGGCACTGTCACGTGGTTCTGTAATTATTGCAGTTGAAGTTTATTCTTTTTCTGGTAAACGTGGTTGTGCAGGATTCCTTCTAGTATAATTCTCAAGAAAGACAAGGCAGATATCAAGATCAGAGTATAAGTCCAATAAGTATAACTTCAATTAAAATGAAAATTAAATTAAGATTGATTAAAATCAATACAACTGAACATTCAAATAATTACATACTCAACCGAGTATTGACCTATTCAATTAATTAACTCACTAATAAATCAAATAAAATCAAATAAACAATCAATCAATCAAGTAATCAATAAATCAAATAAACTACCAGTTAAATCACTTAGATAAATAATCAAAACAAATTGTTAAGTTGTAAAAATTAAATCGTTGTTACATTGTCAAAAAGGAAAAAATACAAATAAAAAATAAAAGTGAAAAGAACAAATCAATTAAATTGTTAACTTGTTGGTAATTGTCTCATCTAACGACCCACTTATAACATAATGTAACTCTACACGGTTAGATAATGCTCCAAGTTTTCAGCTTCTGAAACCTCTAACACTCAGAAAAGAGAGAAAGAAAAAACAACAATCTCATTGGAACCAAAACAATCTCTGTGTGTGTGTGTGTTACAAATGTCAAGGTGATTCTAGGCCTTACTGGCACAGAGTTACAGAAGCTAAAATGGAGGGTTTATTTTACTGAAACAAAAACACTACATTAGGTTTTTATATGTCTTAATGTAATTATAAATCATATTGTAGTTATGTCTAGTCCTGTTATGAATTAAAAACAGATTTGTATGTATGAATATGCATATGTGTGGACCCAGGAAAACTAGCTGATTGCATAGACTTTCAGCTAATGGGATCCATATAAACAAACACAAACAACAGAAAATAAAATAAAATAAAACAAAGACAAAAAATAAAATAAAATAAAATAACTTACACCTGGTGTAACACTACTGAAAAAACTTTCCCCAACAAAACAAACAAAACTTATGAAGTCAAAAAGAATGGCCCAAGAATTGTTTAAATTCTTTAACAAAATTAAAATGATTTATTATATGAGTGTTTTCCCACTAAGCATTAGTATCTGCTCACGAAAAGAGAAAAACTCAGAATAGTTCTGTATGTGTGTGTGTGTTCAGCTTTGGAAATTAAGTCATAACAGTCACCTTGTTTTCACAGTGTTCTTCAGTAGCTGGCACACCTGGCCCCTTGCCAGATGGCCCTTATCGCTCCTCGTTAAAATCGTCTCCTTATTGGCTAAAGATATCAGGGTCTCACTACTTGTTACTGGCTGGCCCAACTGCCAAACAAATACCTGTTACCGGGTATTGGCTTCTAGCTTGTCTATCTCTGCTCTACGGGGCACCTATTGGCTCATGTGAGCTGGACTACAAACATGACACCGAATTTGTAGTCCATCAACTAGGAAGTGAGAGTCGGAAAAAGAATGGACGGGAGTAAACTCCGTGCACAGTCTTCGGTCAAAAAAATAACTATTGTAAGGCGAACACAGCAATTTGGATTAAAAGGCTTAGATACTTCTTGGACCCTTGGGGATTTATGAAAAATTATTGAAAACTATGACGCGAAGTGAATCAGATGAAACAGGTGAATCTTATTTTCACTCAGTGTATCTCATACAGTTCTCTGCTATAATTGAATGCTTGTGTAACTTAAATAAATGTTATGTTCTGCTTGTGTGACTTAGCGCTTTTTTCCGTTGCAACTCATTTTATAAGATCTTATAAGTGCCATAAAACACTTCACAATTGCTTGTTTGTACTTTATCACACATCAAACTGAATCGTCATTCAGTTTGACAATACACCAATACACATGTGCACATAAACAATTCATACACATTACACACCGTACACGTATCATTTATTATATACTTATTGGCGTACACTTATTTATGAATACTCATTTGGCTCTGTCCACTTATCAATGTGTACGTTGCCGTATCCACTTATCATTGTGTATCGCCGTATACTTATGATGATAACGTGCACGTATATAAACACTTATAAATACTGGGTACTTTACCGTACCCCAGGTACTTTACCGTACCCCAGGGGGCCCCCCGCCCTACCAAGCAGACCTGTCTCGCTGGACAGCGGTATCTAGGGCCAACGCGTTTTCTCCACCTGCCCGTTCAGTCCCGGCTGTGAGTTATATACACACCGGCGGTACGCCACAGGAATTTTCAATCCTTAATACCAAAAATATGGATAAGTATAAAATAAGTAAAAAAATGTATACACCAGAATTCACTCATGAGTTTTTTTCTGTCACACACACACACACACACCCCTCACTCTGTCTCTCGCTCGCTCTTTCCGTGTGTGTGTCTCTCACGACTGAATGCACCCATGAGATTTTTGTTCTGTCACACACACACACCTCTCCCTCTTTCTACGTGTGCGTGTCTCTCACGACAGAACTCACTCATGAGATTATGCCTGTCACACACACACACACCTCTCTCTCTGTCTAAGTGTGTGTGCCTCTCACAACAGAATCCGCACATGAGATTTTACCCTGCCACTCACACAGTCACAAATCACAACAACTTTATCTATTTCCTATTTCATCCAGTTATTATACTGTATTTCACCCTTAAGAGTTCTTGACTTCAAGGGCAGCTGTCCGCCTCCCAGGGCCACCCCTCCCTTTCCAGGCCACAGATTCACTACGCACAGACTTCGAATATAACAGGCATCTGCTTACCTTAATATTATGGCCTCTGTGACCCTTCAGAGAGAGTGGTCCTGGTCCCGGACACAGGTCAAGCTAGCCCCTTTGAAGTCCCATCTGGGGTGCCATTAGATATGTCGGAACTCAGAGCCGGTCTCCAAGTCGACACATCACAGGGTGATCTCCACACTTAGACTTTTTGGTTACTAAAGACTGTTTTAGTTAAACTTAACTGTTAACTCTATAATTACTACAAAATACTGAGAAAAGTCCTCAGACCTGGATGAGAATGAGCAAACTTCTTTATTGTGGTCAATCAGCCAACAAATTATAATTTGCCAAATTCAAAGTAACAAATTGCCAAATTCAAAGTATCAAATTGCCAAATTAAAAGTAACAAATTGCCAAATTAAAAGTAACAAATTGCCAAATTCAAAGTAACAAATGAAAACCCCCCAAAAAGAGCATGTCATGCAAAATCAATCAAGAAAAACAAGAACTCTCGCGACGTCCTTGCAAAAATAAAAACCACCCACCTTGACCCGTGGACACGGGCACGCGCCCGCATGCGCGCGCACACGCCCCCACACGCACACACACACCTTCGCCCCCTTGGAACCAAAAAAAACCCTCAGATATCTTCTCAATAAAATCCTGTGGTCCCCAAACCGGACTCCCTCCGGCCCAAGACTGTGCCTAGAAATCCTGTCCATATAAGGACCGGTGACAAAGAGCAGCCCTGCCGGAGTCCAACATGCACCGGGAACAAGTCAATGCGAACCAAACTCCAGCTACGGTCATATAGGGACCGGACAGCCCTTAACAGAGGGCCCCGGAACCCTCCAGCAACCTGGCGAGTGTATAGAGATGGTCCAGTGTTCCACGACCGGGACGAAACCCGCATTGTTCCTCCTGAATCCGAGGTCAACTATCGGCCGAATTCTCCTCTCCAGTACCCTGGCATAGACTTTTCCGGGGAGGCTGAGGAGTGTGATCCCCCTGTAGTTGGAACACACCCTCCGGTCCCCCTTCTTAAACAGAGGGACCACCACCTCAGTCTGCCAGTCCAGAGGCACTGTCCCCAACCTCCACGCAATGTTGCAGAGGCGTGTCAACCAAGACAGCCCCACAACATCCAGAGACTTGAGGTACTCAGGGCGGATCTCATCTACCCCCGGTGCCTTGCCACTGAGGAGCTTCTCAACTACCTCAGTGACCTCAGCTTGGGGAATCGACGAGTCCACAACTGAGCCCCCGCCCGGTGGGGTTGAGGAGAACCTCGAAGTTCTCGAACTCCTTCCACCATCCGAGGATGTCCCCAGTCGAAGTCAGCAGATTCCCACTCCCACTGTAAACAGTGTGGGCAGGGCACTGCTTCCCCCTCCTGATGCGCCGGACGGTTTGCCAGAGTTTCTTCGAGGCCAACCGATAGTCCTTCTCCATGGCCTCACCGAACTCCGCCCAGACCCGAGTTTTTGCCTCCGCAACCACCCGGGCTGAAGCTCGCTTGGCCCTTTGGTACCTATCAGCTGCCTCCGGAGTCCCCCGAGCCAACCAGGCTCGATAGGACTCCTTCTTCAGCTTGACGGCATGCACGACAGGCACCGGAGACCGACAATGGAGGTGGAGAACATGGTCCACTCGGACTCAATGTCTCCAACCTCCCTTGGGATCTGGTTGAAACTCTGCCAGAGGTAGGCGTTGAAGATCTCTCTGACCGGAGACTCTGTCAAACGTTCCCAGCAGACCCTCACAGTACGTTTGGGTCTGCCAAGTCTGTCCAACTTCCTCCCCCGCCATCGGATCCAACTCACCACCAGGTGGTGATCAGTTGACAGCTCCGCCCCTCTCTTTACCCGAGTGTCCAAGACATACGGCTGGAGGTCAGATGAAACAACCACAAAGTCGATCATCAACCTCCGACCTAGGGTGTCCTGGTGCCATGTGTACTGATGGACACCCTTATGCTTGAACATGGTGTTCGTTACGGACAAACTGTGACTAGCACATAAGTCCAATAACAGAACACCACTTGGGTTCAGGTCGGGGGGGGGGGGGGGCGTTCCTCACAATAACGCCCCTCCAGGTGTCCCTGTCACTGCTCACGTGAGCGTTGAAGTCCCCCGGTAGAACGACGGAGTCCCCGGTCGGAGCACTTTCCAGCACCCCTTCCAGACACGCCAAGAATGTCGGGTACTCTACACTGCCATTTGGCCCGTAAGCACAAATAACCGTGAGAGACCTATCCCCGGCAACTCCAGAGTAGTAGAGAGTCCAGCCTCTCTCAAGGAGTTGGGTCCCAGAGCCCAAGCTGTGTGTGGAGTTGAGCCCAACTATGTCTAGTCGGGATCTCTCATAGAGAGAGAAAACAAAGGTGTTTTCATGGAAGTATCCAGTGGCAAGATATGACAAAATGCTTAAAACTCATCTTAACTCAGCCGTATACCTCAGCTGTATTAACTCAGCTTGATAAACTGTCTGAATATAATTTTTCATTGTTTCATTTGGACATACAAAAAAATAAATGACTAAAAATATAACATTTAATTTTGCCTAAAATGTGCTTTTAGTTCATTTCAGAGTAGGAAATAAACATTTGACATAAAAATTATATTTTTAAAATATGCCTAATAGTTTTGGTAGATTTGGTAAGTACTTTCTGAAGTGTTCCTGTTGTTCATCGTGAATTTGTCTCATCACTTAGCTACCACATTACATGCTATCTTCCTGTCTTTCTCACTGCTATGTTGCTGTCTGACTGGATATAGGAGAACATGTGTGTGCTGGTACTGGGATCACTGAAAAAATAAATAAAATGGCTGAATTAAGTGGATTTATAGTACAAGATGCGAAACTACAGATCAAAGCTCAGAAGTTTTGGATTTTCAGAAGTAACCTGCAACTAACTCAAGAACAAGCACCCTGATAACAGGGGGATGTGGGATGTGTTAGCTTAGTGGTTAAGGTGACTCCAGTTAATTGAAGAATCAAAGCAGATTCACAATCTGCCAAATACTGTAAATGCAGAGAGAAAGTACCGCAATCAAGGACTTCTTGTGCAGAACTTATAGAAGACATGTCATAAGCCTACAGATGAGCATCAAGAACATCAAGGAACTGCTCATTCATTTATCTTAATCTGCCAACTCCTGTGTTTTAGCACCACCCACCCGCAGCATGAACACAATTACGCATACTTGCTGGGTTCAGTAGCAGTGGAAAGGGTCTCTGTACCCAGTTTATGGAAGCATGATAGTTGATTATTTTTTAATATACTATAACAACTATTTGAAAACTTAAATCATAAAGTGTAAGGGTGAGTTATTGCCTACTCATATTATTCATATATATATATATATATATATATATATATATATATATATATATATATAAACACACACACACACACACACATATATATATATATATTTACACATATATATACATGTTCTATGTTTTGGTTTTTAGTTTATGTGTACTCATTTTAAATGGCTTTGTATTATTTCTATATTGATTTCTATATTGAAACAGAAACCTTGAATGTGTGGAGGAATACATTTATTAGCTGAAAGTCTGTTTGCTCTGCAGAGTGGAATCCCATTAAGGGAACACAAGAAGTGGTCATCTGATGTGTCATTGACCATTTGGGTGAATATGCAGGTGCCTTGATCAGAGGCTTTAAGGTTAGTAATAGTTTTCATTATTTTTATGATTTAACTAATGTAATCACCATTAGACATATGGAAAACCATAGTGAGTTAGTGAGGGATTCCTCCTGCATCCTTGTTTTGTAACATGCAACTCTAAACTAATCAGGGATGTGGTAGCTCAGTGGTTAAGGCGTTGGCCTACTGATTGGAAGCTCATGGGTTCGAACCCCAGGTCCACCAAGCTGCCACTGCTGAACCCTGAGTTGCTCAGCTGTAGGTCACTCTAGATAAGGGTGTCTGCTAAATGCTGTAAATCCTTACAATCAGTGTTGTAGAAAGCAATATTTGAGTAAAAGTATCGTACTAGAAAAAGACTTAGGTAGGAGTGAACACATATGTATAATTACGCTACATATATATTATATGTGTATATATATGTAGCGTAATTATAATAATAAAACATAGTGGTGTAATGTATTGTCATTTTGGCACTGTTTCATTAAGTGCCACTCAGGCCTCCGTAGTTGATGCTATGACTCCTCCTACTTTGTATATGCACTGCAGTACCTAGTGAAGAACCCATGATATCTTCATAGATGTCGCTCTTGCACTTCAAGGCTCTTGCACTTCAAACCCATGGACTATGCTGGACTTCTGTGCTGTGTTTGGATGTTCAAACGAAAGAACTATAAAAACCAGACAGCAAGGGATTACTTTTCACAAGTGAGAATGTGTTTTATGATATTGAATGTTACGACATTCTATTTCTGGTTACGTTACTTTGTTTCAGTCCTTGGTTAATGACTGCAGCTAATCCATTACAGTCAGCACATTTCCTTCGGCCCAGATTTGGGCCAGATAAACAGCTGAGCTGTGGCCCAGATTAGTTCGTGTTTGTCGGCCCAGATATGGCCCACATCTCCTTTGCCAAAACTGAACCAAAGCAGTGCCATAAGTTTACCAAGCATGAGCCAAATGTAATTTATGTGGCCCAAATATGGCACACCTCTTCTTTGCCAAACTGAACCAACGGAGTGCCATAACTCCACCAAACATGAGACAAATAATACAATTTAATGTGGCCCAAATATGAGCCTTCTATGCAATTTTAGTATGGTTGAGTTCTGTTAAAATCTATTGGCCCATATGTGCCACACATGCAGCTGACAGTATGTAAAAACTTATTAACTTAAAGGTAATAAAACACTCAACAACAAATGTACTCAAAACAATTTACTTCAAAACAAGTGTTTAAATAATTAAAGCTTTAAGAGTAAACATAAGAATACATTTAAGAATTTTAAGTATTCAACTCAGAGTAATAAAAATCACAGAAAAAAAATACAAAAAAAATCTGATTAACGTACAGAGAAATTGAGTTTTGATGTGCCTAATGAGGGTCGGCAGTGTTTTGTTGGGCCTCGTGTTTCTTCATTCACTCCCTCCTACCCCCCCTCTTGGTCTCTGCAATAAAGATGAATTTAGATAATGCTAGCAGCAATACAACCTGGAAGTTAGAGCTGGAGGATAATGGGGAAAAAATCATTTAATATAAATTTCCTCCTTTAAGATTTTAATTGCAATAATTAACCACCTCTGATTGACCAAAAAAATTTTTTCCAGTATATTTTTGAAAGGAATTGCAAATTGTATTTTTCAATATGTGGGCCATAATAATACCATAATTTCTTATGACAAATGATTTAGATTTTGTTTTTAGAATACTTTTTCACCAACTGGTTAAAATTTACACTGAATGTATTCTGCTTTAAAAAAGACATGCATGACTTTCAGTGCATGAGACAGATTCCAAAGGACCGTCTGCAAAGTGCAAATCCCGAAAAGGGAATACTAAAAAACAGTCAATAACCACCGTAATACACTGTACTGTCACCAAATTCAGCTCACACATCACTGATGTCCTGATAGTTATACTACAACACTTACTTGGGGGAAATGTGTTTTACTTTTGGGGGAAATATTTTCATATAAAAAAAACATAAAAATTATACAAAAAGACATTTCTCCCAAGTTGACTGTTTGTAGTATTCGCTTTTCGGGTTTTGCACTTTGCAGATGGTCCCTTGGTTCGCACATAGAGACATGTATTTTGTCCACCATGGAGGAAAGCTGATTTTGAGGAAAAGTGGGTTGTAGCTGCCTCTCTACATTACTACGATAGAAAAGAGGTGTTATTTGTGTAGTAGCAGTGTTTAGTTCAGGAGTTATTGACTTGGGAAACTCCAATCTGTGAATATGCGGCCAACTTTACTTAAGTACTGTTGATTTATAGCCAAAAGCATTGGAATTTAAAACGCCAAACCAGCGGAGCCCTAGCGTACATTAAACTGTATTGTTAAACTGAGGAAAATATTAGCTAATTTTACCCCTTCCTCAATTAAACTAATAACCAAACGCTTAATAGCATGCAATATTGACACATAATGCTGCATATTTCAATTATATGACTGTAAAGTGCCAATCACTTACCTGAACGTAGCTTACACAGTCATGAGGAAAGCAGAAATGCCGCCCACTGCCCGAGTCTCAGTCATATTCGTGCCGTAGTCTCACTCCACCAATAGGAGGGAAGATGCATAGCAACCTGAGGTGTGGGACGGAGGATACCTGCAGCACTTGATTTCAGGATTCCTGTGTTTTTGCACGTATAAGCCAAAAGTTTACCATAAGTCCATGTTTCTCACTGTGTGCCATAGCTCAACCACATATGGTTCTCATGTGTTCGTTGTTATCTGTGCCATATACCTCAAAATGAGTGTGTAAACAATTAATACTCATGAGGTAAGACATGGCTATTTAAAGTGACCGCTCCCAGCGCTTTGCCCGTCACCGCATCGGAACCGCGTTTGGAACCGAATCTTAAAAATTCCACGCGGTTCCGATGCGGTGACGGGCAAAGCGCTGGGAGCGGTCACTTTAAATAGCCATGTCTTACATCATGAACATTAATTGTTTACACTGTTTCAGTGGTGTAGTCTAATTTTTTGTAGTGAGTATACTGTGATTTCCCCCCCCCCCTCCCAGCCTCATACACACCCATCCTAGAGCGACACCCCATAGGCACCACCACACTCACTAATGCATAAAATATGCATCTACATGTAATTGAGAGCATTATTAAAGTCTGTTTATGTGTTATCAACATTCCAATTTATTATAAGCAACAAAAGACAGTCAGCTGATTAAACCTGTGCTCCAGGTCCCATATTCATATAACATTTAAGGCTAAATGTAATCAGACAATTGGCAGCACCCATTGACTTTCACAGTAGGAAAAAATATAGACTATGAAAGTCAGTGTGTGCTGCCACCTGTCTGATTACTAACATTTTTCAAAATATCATCTTTTGTGTTAAACAAAAGAAAGAAACTCATACAGTTTTGGAACAAATTGAGGGTGAGGAATAACACAATTTTAATTTTTGGGTGAACTATACCTTTAAGAGCTACATTTAGACCTGGAGCACAGGTTTTATCAGCTGTCAATTTTCAATGTACATTTAAGAGTGAACAATAAACATTTGTTCAGTTCTATCACAAACACTCTTTCATTGCAGAATATTATGAACTGAATGAACTGGTAGTTTACAAAGCTTTCCAAATACATTTGTATTCGGGCTGTGGGTGAAAGGCTTCCGAAAACACTCAGAGTGTAGTTTGAGTCTGCTTTCATTTCATATCTTCTTTTACATTAGTTGGTTAATTTCAAATTTGTGCCACAAAACACCGCCAAGCAACTAATTTTCCTCCTTGGTAGGTGACGTCAGATCAGGTCACAGGCCACGGAAGCCCCAATGGTCCAAAAATGTTAGTGATTCGCAATCGCAACCGCAGTCTGTGTTCGCAACACAGACGGGATGAATTTATGAATGAAATTTCTGTCACAAAACGATATTGTTACGTATCCTCATGCTTTTTAAGTGGGTATACAGAAATACTTGGCATTTCCTATTGGGTATACAGAAATCCTTGGCATTTCCTAGTGGGTATACGGAAATCCTTGACATTTCCTAGTGCGTATACCTGCGTATCACGTAGACTACACCACTGCACTGTTTACAGTCACGCAACCAAATTAACGCAGCTTACCACAGAAATCAGTCACTCGCGCTGCTGTGCTGAGGTACGCTTTGTGTTAAACATGTTTAAAAAAAGTCTAAACTGTGGATTCATTTCCAAATCTACAACAATGAAGCAAATCTACCCCCTCTGAGAGGGTTTTCTCCACAGCTGGAGATACAATAAACCAGGAAATGTCTCGTCTTCTCCCAGAGAAAGCAGACGTTAATTTTTCTTCAGAAAAATTGCTGTTTTGCTAAGTTGTAATTCTGGATGTTAAATTTGATGTTGGATTTAGGCCATCCTTAAAAATATTTTGGTTTGCAGTAACAGTAAAAAAAAAGGGTTGGTAGGTAGGTCTATATATTTTTTTTTTTCAAGTTTCAATGTTAGGGGGGCACAGTGGCTTAGTGGTTAGCACGTTCGCCTCACACCTCCAGGTTCGATTCCCGCCTCCACCTTGTGTGTGTGGAGTTTTCATGTTCTCCCCGTGCCTCTGCGGTTTCCTCCGGTTACTCTGGTTTCCTCCCCCGGTCCAAAGACATGCATGATAGGTTGATTGGTATCTCTGGAAAATTGTCCGTAGTGTGTGAGTGAATGTGTGTGCACAGGAACATGATGCACTGGGGGAAGAGTTCCTAGACTATCAGATTATGCCTTTGCCTAGATTGGAAGCAGACCCAGACATTGAGGGCTTCTGGCCCAATATGGCAAGTTTAAAACACAAGGTTAGAAACCTTATTTTGTCTTCTTTAAAAACCCATGTTCAGTGACTTTCTGAATTAATTAAAGGTGTAACATAACCATGTTGTCCATATTTTACAGGTGACAGGGGTGGGCAGGTTTGAGAGACTCTCCACCATTGCTAAATTGGTGTTAGTCCTGCCACACACCAATGCTGATGCAGAGCGTGTATTTTTGCTGGTGGGATTAAACAAAACAAACACAAGAAACAGCCTGGCCCTGGAGGGAACACTGTCATCTCTATTGACAATCAAGATCGCAGACTTGTTGCCATGCTTCAAGTGGGAGCCATCCAAATCACTGATTAAGGCTGCAAAATCAGCCACCAGCACTTACAACAGAGCACAGATGTTAATCTGTAAACATGTTCTGTACAGATACCAAATCTGTAAACAATTCTGTACAGATACCAAATCTGTATATACTTAATAAAATTCTGCTAATGAAAGGATTTTGTGTTTGTATTTTTTTTCAACACAAAGCCACGCCCCTCCATAAGCCCCTCCCCATAAACAAAGCCCCGTCCCCAAAATCTCACTCTAAGCTGAACTCTAAAGTTGGCAGCCATGGATAAATACATGCCTGACCGTTGGAACGAACAAAAAAACTAGAAAATCGCATTCACGACAATTTATGGTGATTTTATTTATTTGCCTACATTGATGCTAATGCAATAAGAGGGGGTCCCCTGTACCAAGATGGCAGCTCAATTGACGCATTTGTTCCAATGTACTGCTCTATACAAGGCGACATCTAGTGTATATATATCTATGTAAAGAACCGAGCATGTCTTATTACTGAAGCTGTGTGTCAGTCGCATAACTTTACAAATGGGATATTCAGTGATATTGGCTGTGCGATATCGACTTTTGTGATTGGCCAGTACCGGCAGACTGGAGACAATGGAAATGCTTCTCTCCTTTGGTGCGCGTCTTTATTCCTCTGAAAACTTCAAAGCGGACCGCTTGAGGTAAATTATCTGGAATGATTAATATTAATTGATTTACGATGCCTACCCAGCGAACACACAACGTACTAGTTACATAATTTATTGGTCATTTTTGATAATTTCATGACCTACCAGCTGGCAACGTAACTGTTACATCCTAGGGAGGTAATTTCATTACCATTACAGTACCAAATCACTACGTCGCCATCACGGTCTCCTAACGTCGCGAGATAACCAAGTACGGTCCAGTTACGTACTATTTTGGTAATTTCATAACTTACTGGCAATATAACTATTACGTCCCAGGGAGGTAATTACTAAATCCATAAATGTCAAGACAAATACAGCAACAAGCAACAAGAGATTGACAGAGTTAAAAAATTATGATGAAAATAATTATTATTAATACTTCAGTAAAGTTCATTAAATCTATTCTGTTGTTAGTGTAGTCTTTAAACTTATGAACTGTATATGGATTGACAAACGTGGTACATGAGGAAGCAATCTGACAACAATGCAGTAAATAATTTAGGTGCATCAAAAAGCGTGCTCGTTAAGATACCAGCAGACAAGCTAATCCAGCACAAATTAGTGCATGAAAGGTCACCAAAATGAAGTATTTGAACCACATAATTAAATACAAAAGGAGGAGAAAAACTGCAAAAAGGTCCACTTATTGAAAAAAAGAGCCCCAACCCCCTTTCAATAGGCTGGCTACGAACCTGGTATTGCTGTACAATCATAAGGATGGTCTTGGTCAGTGAAATAACAAATACTAAACACTGAATACAAGACTTGAGTTTGTATGCCTTGGTCTCTTAGCAGTCCTTACCGACTGACGAAAAGCAAGTTGGTATATGTTGCATGCAAACATTGAACTTGCTGAAAGAATTGACAAATCTGCAGATGACATCACAGCAGCTGAAATGGCCCCGAAGCCAAAGAATGAGATGAAAGGTGGCCAAAGATGTTGAAGCACAATAGGCAGAATCATGTCTGATTCATCTTTCTCTGTCGGTGGCACAGAGCCGTATGATGTCTGGTTCCAGTCTGACAAATATTCATTATTAAAATGTTTGTCATAAAACACATTCACTGTTATAATAATAAGCATAAGCAGTACACCTTTCATGATATTACACAGTACATAGCAAAAGTTATTTACATGCAATATCCTTAGCAACCATGATTTATATATATAAGTTTTATAGTTTCTATTGAATCTGCCATATAAGTGATTGAACCACTTTTTCTAATCCACAGCCAGAAAAGGTAAACATTTTAATAAAAACATTTCTTCACATTTCTTCAAAAATGAAAAGAGCATTGTGCAATGATTTAGTTTCTTCTATTTTACCTACTGCTCTATTCACTGCATTGCAATGCATGTTCTTATGTTTCAGGTCATATGTTTACATTTGATATCAATATGTCAGACCTTCATTTAAACCAGTAACTGCATAATAGTATTTACATGGTGTGTTCTTACTCCTTTCTATCAGAGCCACCATTAATCTGTGCTATAGTAATAGTGTAGTAGTATTAGAAAGCATCAATATTTGCTCTTGTCAAAATCGCTCAAATTCATACACCTGCCAATATTTCCCTGCTTCTAGCACATCAAATTTGAGAACCAATGTGGTGCAACACAGTTTATTGAAAACCACAGAGGAGTAATCAAAAATGTGTGACAATAGCAGGAATGAGCTGTGTTTAAAATAGTGTTTAAAACCTGATGTAATCATTCCATGAAGCAAACAAATCCAGTGGGCAAAACAAAGCAGGCAATAACGGCTAGTCAGCTTGTGTACACTACTGTACTGAAGTGGATTGTACTGTTTGCATAATTTGCTACATACACTTTTGTGTGTGTTAATTTACTTTGTTCTTAGTTCTGTGTTGTTGTATGTACTGTAGCTCTGCATTTTATGTAGCACCATGGACCTGGGACTATTCTGAAGTACATCACTGTTGATAATACAGTGAGGGAAAAAAGTATTTGATCCCCTGCTGATTTTGTACGTTTGCCCACTGACAAATTTAACAGTGGGAGACAGAATAACAACAAAAAAATCCAGTAAGACGCATCTAAAAAAGTTATAAATGTGCATTTTAATGAGTGAAATAAGTATTTAACCCCTTTGCAAAACATGACTTAGTACTTGGTGTTAAAACCCTTGTCAATCACAGTGGTCAGACGTTTCTTGCAGGTTTGATACAACCCAGGAGGCATTTTGTCCCACTCCTCTGTGCAGATCCTCTCCAAGTCATTAAGGTTTTGAGGCTGATGTTTGGTAACTCTAACCTGTTGCTCCCTCCACAGATTTTCTATGGGATTAAGCTCTGAAGACTGGCTAGGCCATTCCTGGGCTCTAACGTGCTTCTTCCTGAGCAAGTGCCAGGAACAACTCCTTTGTTGCCTTAGCCATCTGATTTGGGTGACTGCCATGCTGGAATACCAATCCACGCCCTATTTTAAATGCCCTTGCTGAGGGAAGAAGGTTCTCACCCAAGATTTTAATGGGACATGGCCCTGTACATCGTCTCTTTGACGCGGTGAAGTTGGCCTTTGGTATCATCTGACCACAACACTTTAACCCAGTCCTTTTCTGAATCATTAAGATGTTCATTGGCAAACTTCAGAAGGGCCTGTATTGCCCCTTTTCCACCGAGGCAGTTCGAGTGCTGGTTCGGAGCCAGAGCCTAATTTAGAACCTGTTTCGACCGCCAAAGCACCGGCTCTGAACCAGGAAAATTGATTCTTAGGTAGCACCAAAACGTTGCTGGTCTAGACTTAAGAACCGCTTGCCTTAGGGGATGTGGGCGGGGCTACGTTTAGCGCATTTGATAATGTACCTAAAGTTTACTAATGTTTAATACACTTTTACTTTACCGCAATATAATCACTTATCACACATGATAGTAGGTAGCTACATGCTAAGGCTAACCTTTTTCTGTGTTAATGATAAAATAATGTTGTGTATTTTCTCGATTACAACCTCCGTTTATACAAATTACATGGAGCTGCACAAACACGTTGGATTCACCGCGTTTGGATGCTAATGTAGGTTCACAAAGCCATGAGTTTTAACAGCAAAGCAACATCTGCCATTGTTGTTGTGTTTTTGTTTGCCGCTGCTGCGCTAACGTTGCTGCCCTGGGTAACGTGAGATGTATACAGTGACGTCAGACTCAGCTCTGTGATGGCTCTCTAGCCGGTGGAAAGGCAAACCAGTTCTTAGAACGTTCGCCAGTGGAACCACTTTGAACCAGCACCAGCACTAGCTCTGAACCAGCACTCGGTTCTTTTAGGTGGTAAAGAGGCATATGTGTGCTTTCTTGAGCAGGAGGACCATGCAGGTGCTGTAGGATTTCACAGTGTTACCAATTGTTTTTTTGATGACTATGGTCCCAGCTGCATTGACAAGATCCTCCTGTGTAGTCCTGGGCTGATTCTTCACCATTCTCAAGATCTTGCATGGAGCCAGAGACTAAGGGAGATTGACAGTTATTTTGTGTTTCTTCCATTTTTGCGATGAATCGCACCAATTGTTGTCACCTTCAGAGCGGTGCTAAAGAAAAAACTCAATAAAACAAACAAATCAACTAAATCTCAGGTACGAATACTTAACTAACAAAAGAAAACAGGAAAGCAACATCTTCAGCGTAGAACGCCACTAACTACGCTGCCTAATAACAGAAGTACAAGGATTGGCATCCGCTCATAACCTAGTGTGTCTAAACAGTTTCGCTCTGCGTGATGAAATGTAAGTCACGTGACAAACTAACCTGGTCCCAATCACTATATCAGAGAAGGAACGGAATAGGCACCGTTAAACTGAAAGTCGAGTCACAGCATAGACCTCGATGGCTGTATAGAACAGTTCACAAAGCGAACAACTTAACACACAAAAACTAAACACAGAATTAGAAATAAACCAAGGCAAAACAACAACAGGTAAGCAAATGCAGGTGAGCAAACAACCAGGTAAGTCAACGCCCCTCTCCCGCGTTCGTGTCACATCCGGGTCTTTATACCTGGCCAATAACACCGGATTGGTTCCAGGGGGGTATTCCAGAAAGCTTGGTTAACTTACCATTTGGTAAATCACAACCTCTGGGTTGATTTACCCCAAACAGGCATACCATGAGTATGTCGATTCCAAAACACATGAGAAGAGTTAGTTTAATCAACCTCCAACTGGTTACCCAGAGTTTATGCGCGTGCACGGTGCATATATAAAGACATTTTCAATGGATCGCTGATTTCACGAGTCACCATGGAAACTCAAAACGAAAAAAGAGAGCGGCATATTTCACAGAGGCGGAGTTGGAGGTTTTAATGCACGCTTATGAAGAGTTTAAGCCAACAATATTAAAAAGAAGCAATACAGCTGCATCGGCTAAAGCAAGAGAGTTGGCTTGGCAAAATATAACGGACAGAGTAAATGCGTGAGTGTATTAAATTACAAATTTGGTATTGGCTCCCGTTTTATTATAATGCAAAATAATGAAGTATGACTTATACATCCTTTTGAATATATCACTATGAAAGCATTTTCTTTTCCTGCCATTTATTTCTTTAGTTTAAAATAATAATGTATATTTTTTATTTAATAAGGTGTAATCCTTCTGGAGCCAGAAGAACTTTAAGCCAAGTCAAAATAAAACACAAAAACATTCTGCAAAAAGATAATATTTGATTACACAATTACTGAACTATTATTCTAACAGGATTTAGTATATTCATTCTGTCATGTAGCTAATAGAAAGAAGACTGAAGCCCATCTAACTGGCGGGGGCCCACCACCTCCCCTCACCCCATCTGAGGAGCTGGCTCTGTCCCTTAATAATCTGTCCCTCGCACACACCATGCACCACAAGTGATGGTGAAAAAATGGTGAAATGTAAGTTTACCTCTATGATTTGTTTTAATTTTTTGTCCTAATAAATTACTATCTCTGTCACTTAAAGGCTTTTTGAACAAGATTAATTTTTATGTAGGCTTATTTTATTTTGTAGGCAAGACGGACTGCGACAACGTGATCATCGGAGACTCCATCGTCCGCCACGTCCGTGCTACGGTGGCTAAAGGTAAGGCTCGCACTCACTGCTTACCTGGTGCTCGTGTTCTTGATGTCTCTGCACAGGTACCCAGAGTCGTGAGCAGAAACACCAGAGCTGTGGTTCTTCATGTCGGCTCGAATGACACCAGCCTGAGGCAGTCGGAGATCCTGAAGAGGGACTTCAACACCCTGGTGGAGACGGTTCGCAGCACAGCGCCCACGGCGAGGATCATCGTGTCTGGACCACTTCCAACTTACCAGCGAGGAATTGAAAGGTTCAGTAGACTTTTCGCTTTAAATGAATGGTTACAGTCATGGTGTCAGGCTCAGAAACTACTCTTTATCGATAATTGGAATGTTTTCTGGGAGCGTCCTAGGCTATTCCGTGCTGACGGCCTGCACCCCAGCAGAGTTGGAGCGGAGATCCTCTCGGACCACATCTCCAGGGCGCTGAACACCTTCTGACTGGTAAACTACTCTTTAAATTTAAATCTTAATAGCCATCCTTCACCTCAGCACATTGACACAGAAAATGCACACATAGCTCACCCTATAGAAACTGTGTCTGTTCCCCGAGCAGTGAGATCCAAAAGTAAATACACGAGAAGTTCTCGAAATAATCTTACTGTAATTAGACCAGAAAAATGCCAAAGTAACAAACAAAAACAGTTCTTAAGGTTTGGACTTCTGAACATTAGATCTCTTGCACCCAAAGCACTTATTGTAAATGAAATGATCTTAGATAATAGCCTTACTGCACTCTGCCTCACCGAAACGTGGATTAAACCAAATGAATACATCAGTCTAAACGAGTCTACACCATCAGGATATATCTATAAGCATGAGCCTCGTCTGACTGGTCGTGGAGGTGGTGTCGCCACTATCCTTAGTGATTACCTCACTGTTACCCAGAGAACACAGCATAGATTTAGTTCTTTTGAAGTGCTCGTCCTTAATGTTACACTATCGCACGTGCACACGAAGAAATCCCTGATGTCTCTTGCTCTAGCGACCGTGTACAGACCCCCAGGGCCCTACACAGTTTTTCTTAGAGAATTCACAGATTTTCTCTCAGACCTATTAGTTAACTTTGACAAAGCATTAATTGTAGGAGACTTTAACATTCATGTTGACGACACAAACGACGCTTTAGGACTCACATTTATGGACTTACTAAACTCACTTGGGCTCAAACAAAACATCACTAGTGCAACTCATCGACGTAACCACACACTAGATTTAATAATATCACACAGAATAGATGTCACTGATATAGATATCATACCTCAAAGTGATGACATCACAGACCATTACCTCATAATGTACACACTACCTATAGAACAGACTAACTGTGTCTCACCACGTTATCGACTCGGTAGAACCATTATTTCGACCACCAAAGACAGATTCACAAATAACCTGCCTGATCTGTCCGGACTTCTTAATGTACCCTCAAACTCAAACGACCTAGATGCAATGACTAACAGCATAGACGCTATATTCACTAGCACATTAGACACTGTTGCCCCAGTCAGATTACAGAAGGTTAGAGATAAAACACTTGCACTATGGTATAATAGTCATACTCACACCCTCAAGAGGGAGACCCGTAACCTCGAACGGAAATGGAGAAAAACTAAATTAGAGGTGTTTAGAATTGCGTATAAGGACAGTATGTCCAGCTACAGACAGGCTCTAAAAGCTGCCAGAGCTGAGCACCTGAGCAAACTCATAGAAAATAACCAGAACAATCCCAGGTTTTTATTTAGCACAGTAGCTAGTTTAGCTAGTAGCTAGTTTAACAAAAAATCAGAAATCTGAACACACTATTCCATCACATTTCAGTAGTGAGGACTTTATGAGATTCTTCACTGATAAAATCGAAAGTATCAGGAATAAAATAGGTGACGCTCAACATATGAGAGCAACCAGTGACACAATCTCACCTAAGGCTTTACACAGCTTTACAAGTACAGGACAGGAAGAGTTAGATAAACTTATTACTACAGCTAAATCAACAACATGTTCACTAGACCCCATCCCAACTAAACTACTGAAAGAAGTTTTACATAAAGCTGGTGAGCCTCTTCTTAATATCATTAACTCCTCGTTATCTTTAGGTTACGTCCCGAAGTCTTTTAAGTTGGCAGTTATTAGGCCACTCATCAAAAAACCTAACTTAGACCCTAATGAACTATCAAATTACAGACCTATCTCACACCTCCCGTTTATGTCTAAAATACTTGAAAAGGTTGTGTCTGTTCAACTGAGCTCCTTCTTACAGGAGAGCAACATCCTTGAAGAGTTTCAGTCAGGTTTCAGGCCCCATCATAGCACAGAAACTGCACTTGTTAAAGTTACAAACGACTTGTTCTTAGTTTCGGACCAAGACTGTATGTCACTGTATGTCACTATTACACAGGTATTCATGGTCAGGCTTTAAGCTGGTTTAGATCCTACCTGTCTGACCGATACCATTTTGTAGAATTAAATGGTGAATCCTCCAGTTTACTACCCGTTAATTATCGGGTCCCTCAAGGATCAGTTCTAGGACCTCTGCTTTTCTCTATATACATGCTTCCATTAGGGAACATTATTAGAAGACATGGGATTAGCTTCCATTGTTATGCTGATGACACACAGTTATATATCTCAACAAAACCAGATGAAATAGCCACAGTGTCCAAATTAACTCAGTGCCTTAGAGAGATAAAAGACTGGATGAGCTGCAACTTTCTATTGTTAAACTCCGATAAGACAGAAATACTACTCATAGGTCCAAAAACCAGTGCACATAAACTCTCACAACTTAACTCCCATTTAGAGGGATGTACTGTTACTAGTAGCTCGACAGTGAAAGACCTCGGTGTTATATTAGACAGTAACTTGTCTTTTAAAAATCATATCGCCCATACTACCAAAACAGCCTTCTTCCACCTTAGAAACATTGCCAAGCTGAGAAACATCCTGTCTGTATCTGATGCTGAGAAGCTAGTTCATGCGTTCATGACCTCTAGACTGGACTATTGTAATGCATTACTAGGTGGTTGTCCTGCATCTTTAATAAATAGGTTACAGTTAGTCCAAAATGCAGCTGCCAGAGTTCTCACTAGGACAAGAAAGTATGACCATATAACCCCAATTTTATCATCTCTACACTGGCTACCTGTTAAGTATAGAATTGACTACAAACTGCTGCTACTTACATACAAGGCTCTTAATGGTTTAGCTCCCATGTATCTAACTAGTCTTCTAACACGTTACAATCCTTCACGCTCTCTGAGTACACAAAACTCAGGGCTTCTGGTAGTTCCCAGAATATCTAAGTCTACTAAAAGTGGTAGAGCATTTTCTTATATAGCTCCCAAACTTTGGAATAGTCTTCCTGATAGTGTTCGGGGCGCAGACACACTTTCCCAGTTTAAATGTAGATTAAAAACTCATCTCTTTAGTCAGGCATACACATAATACATCCCATAATATCATGCACCAGTACATCAGACCAGCACATTTTTATGAACAGCAGATATGTTAATCCCTTTCCACTGCTTCTCTCTTTGTACCCATCCCGAGGCATCCAGACACTGTACCAGCTCCCAACGTCCTCTGTGGGACGAAGCCTTTGGACGTCCACTGAGCCGAGGCCGACTCTAAGAATCCTGAGACATCTCCAGTTAGACTCTGTGGTACTCAGGAGATCAGAAGTCCTTGAACCTCACACTAATACCACATTTAACTGACTGTATCTTATAATCACACCCCCAGTGTCACCCATATGAGGATGGGTTCCCCCTTGAGTCCGGTTCCTCTCAAGGTTTCTTCCTTTACCAATTTAAGGGAGTTTTTCCTTGCCACTGCTGCCTGAGTCATCTCAGACTTGCTCATAGGGGAATAAATACATACACACTGTGAACTATATACATCTAATAATAATCTAGAATTTTTATTCTGTTAATTCTTATTTCTTTTCTGTGTTTATGTTCTGTAAAGCTGCTTTGAGACAATGTCTATTGTAAAAAGCGCTATACAAATAAACTTGAATTGAATTGAATTGAATATTTAACTGCATATGATGTATAGGCTACTGTGATCTTAGTCTGACATGTTACTCTTTTCATGTATTATTTTCTTTGATAATATTGAGAATTTAAGGGGTTGTGTGTTCTTATAGATACTGATGGACAGATTGTATTATTGGACCCTCCAGAAAGAACACAGTCTGTGACAGTTGTAAGTGATTTGTTGTCAGGTACCTTTAGTTGCTTTTAGGTTTTTTTTTTTGTTGTTTTTTTTGCCAGATAATGTATACTTGAATATTTCTCCTGTAGGATGAAGATGACTATGAAGAGACCACATCTGCTGTGACAGAAGTGGACAATGCTGGTAGATCCACTGAGGTATGATGCATACCATTATAATGTATGGCCCCTTTTTGCATTACAAACTGTCATTGTCCTTTCAGTCAAGCCATTAGTGTGTGTATGTATGTGTTAAGCAATATAAAAAAAAAAAATTTTTATTGAATTTTACTTTTATTGTTTTCAGGAAATAAAGAAATAACCTGCCTGGCAGACCAGTGCAAAAAAAATTAATAAAAGTAATTTTGACAGATCCTGTCTCTCAAAAGTCTTCTGTCTCTGTTGGCCTCTAAAATGTAGGTGTTCCTCTGGGCCATCTTCCTCAATACAAGGAGGGTGGCTCTCTCCTCTTTATAGTGGCAATATTGTGAAGCACAACACAAGCCACTAAAATGTCGCATGCCCTCTCTGGACTAACTCAGAGCCCACGCAGACACTGGAACCGAGATTTGAGAATCCCTATAGTCATCTCCACCTTGGCCCGTGTTTGGCTGTGAGCCAGGTTAAACCGTGTCTGTGGTCCAGGCTCAGGTTCAGGGTAAGGTGTCATTAAATAGGGCAGACAAGGGTATCCTCTGTCCCCCAGCAAGTAAGCATTGTACTGACCTGTAATGATTGAAGTGTACAACACAAATAGAATGTAAAAAGGAAAAAAACCAATTGTATAAAGTAAAACATACCCTGCTGAAATGTCTGGCATAATGATGACTCGCAGAAAATTCTGCCATCATGCACAGATCCTGGCCATTTTGCCTCGACATTGGTAATGATTTGGGTTGCCTCATATATTACCTATTTAGTGGAAAAAGTAATGACTTTAATGATTTTAAGAAGGAAAAAATTAAGTTGTTACCTGCACATTGATACTATCAATAGATTTCCTATTGACATAGTCTCCCTCATTTATTGGTGGAGCTTTAATAGGAATGTGAGTGCCATCAATGCACCCAATTACATTTGGAAACCACGAAACAGAAAGTTATGGAAGTAGGAAGTGTGTGTGCACATAATGAATACATGTATAGATATAAATAATATGACTAAATATTAAATATGCGTCATAGATTTTACTACAAAGGACAAACCTGTGGAATTCCACTCTGTGGAATTTGTCTTTAATAACAAGCAGAGGGTTATGGCCAGGGAACTGCACAAACGTGGGTAAGAACTGTAATACTGTACGAACGGCTCTACACAAAGTTGCCTTTCCCACATGCTCTGAATCGCCCACACTGTACAAAAAATGGCCAGACGCAAAAAAAAAAAAAGTGCTAAGTGCAGAAGTTTTATATGCGGTTTTAAAAGACGTGTTACATAAACTAACGAATCTTTTGAAAAACGATAACGCTCTTTCAAATATTCATTAGGTTATGCAAACACATCAATACGCGGTCTTATAACCCTCTCCCGACGAAAAAAAAAACTCGTATAATTTGTGCTTCTACGTCCACAGGATCCTCATCAAAAGGGCACGCCATGCTCACCAACCTTCTGCAACGAAGTTACCCTGAAACATAACCTGCTCCCGAGCAGGTTATCTTCAGAGAGTCAGTTGCTATGGTTACATACATACCCAGAAAGTTACCTCCGTTTTTGGAACCGAAAGTTGAGGTTATCCACGAACTTACCCTTAAACATACCCAGGTATGTCACATAACCTGCTTTCTGGAATACCCCCCTGGAGTGGTTCATGGAACGATGATTGGCGGCTGAATCGTCCAATCACAGGACCTGCAAGGCGGGACAGTGAATAAAGGAGGAAAGAGAGAGAAAACAATACGGGACGTAACAATTGCTTCTGTGGACAGATGTCTTTAATACAGGTAATGAGCCGAAATTTGGAGCACTCCCTTTATGAGATTTAAGCACTACCCTTTAAGAGAGTACTCCTAATCTCAGCTCATTACCTGTATACCTGGGATCAGAAATCTTGCTGATTGATAGGGGATCAAATACTTATTTCACTCATTAAAATCATTATAACTTTTTTGAAATGCATTTATTTGGATTTTTTGTTGTTATTCTGTCTCTCACAGTTAAAATAAACCTACCATTAAAATTATGGACTGATCATTTCTTGTCAGTGGGAAAACATATACTGTGTGCACAATATATTTAATATTTAATATTTTTTAATCCATAATTTTAAAGCCAAAATTTGTAAAAAGTCTTTCAGAGGGATGCAGCACTCTTTAAATTTCTAAGATTTTGGGGCATGATCACCCAGAACCATCAAACGTTTTGTTGCAAATAGTCAACTGGGTTGCAAGAAATGTGTCAAGAAGAAAAGACTCAAATTAACCGCCAAAGATTTAGAAGAATCAAACATGACGCTACCAGGAACCCATTATCCTCAAGTGCTGCCATATTCTACAACTGCAACCTACCTGGAGTGTCAAGAGGTAGGAGGTGTTCAGTTCGCAGAGACATAGCCAGAAAGGCTGAAATCCAACCACCTCTGAACAAGACACATAAGTTGAAATGTCAAGAATGGGCCAAGAAATATCTGAAGACAGTTTTTCCAAAGGTTTTGTGGACTGATGAGATAGAGTGACTCTTGACGGAACAGATGGATGGGCCCGTGGTTGGATCACTAACGGAAACAGAGATTCACTTCGACTCAGACGCCAGCAAGGTGGAGGTGGGGTACTGGTATGGGCAGGTATTATTAAAGATGAGCTAGTTGGACCTTTTCGGGTTGAAAATGGACTCAAAGTCAACTCTCAGACCTACTGCCAATTTTTCGAAGATACTTTCTTCAAGCAGTACTACAGTAGTAGGAAAAAGTCTGCATCTTTCAAAGAAGACTTTGATTTTTATGCAAGACAATGCTCCATCATATGCATCAAAGTACTCCACTGTGTGGCTGGCCATTAAAGGTAAAGATGAAAAACTAATGACATGGCCCCCTTCTTCACCTGACTTAAACCCTATTGAGAACTTTTGGGCCCTTCTTAAGAAAGGAAATTTACAGTGAAGGTAAACAGTACACCTCTCTGAACGTGTCTGGGAGGCTGTGGTTGCGGCTGCACAAAAAGTTGATTCTGACCAGATCAAGAAACTGACTGACTCCGTGAATGGAAGGCTTGTGACTGTTATCGAAAAGAAGGGTGGATATATTGGTCACTGAGGGTTTATTTTTTTAATTTCATAAATGTTTTTTTTTGTAAATTTTGAATTTGTTTATTATTCTTACTTTAACAGGTGAAAATAAACAAGTGAGATGAGAAAATCTTTGTTTTTAATTTAGTTACATAATAATTCTGCACACTAATAGTTGCCTAATAACAGTGTACATACAGCATTCTCTTAAGAAAACCAAAACTTCACTTTTACTACTTAAATATTCAGGTTTGAGGGTTTGTTAACATTTTAGATTGACCAAGAGCACTGTAGTTGTACAATAACAAAAGTAATCCGCAAAAATACAACTTGCCTAATAATTGTGCACACAGTTTGCAAAATCAGCAGACGATGAACTATTTTTTGAACTATAGACTGTTTATTGAAAAGCTGAGTGGGCCAGAGAACTGGGCAACTTGGAAATTTCAAATGGAATATTTGAAGAAAGCAAAAGGACTATGGGGCATGGTAATGCAGACTGACAATGTGTCAGAGGGAGCAAATGCACAGACAAGAGCAGAATTCGAAAAACAAAAAGAAAAGGCGTTTTTTATGTTGGTGCTAAATGTGAGTACACCCCAGTTATATCTGATAACAAGGTGCAAGACACCTAAAGAAGCGTGGGATACATTAAAAGGACATTTTGAGAGACACTCTTACGAATAAGCTGTTTCCAAAGAAAAAGAACTTCAGATGTAAAATGAAGGAAGGAGAAAGCATAACTGGACATTTGAAATGAATGACCAGCTAGGAGTGATAGGTGTTGTGATTGACGAGGAGGATCAGATTGTAATACTGCTGGGTAGTTTGCCATCAAGCTATTGTCACTGCTCTGGAAACCAAGTTGGACAATTTAACGCTACAGTTTGTTCAGCAAGCATTAATAAATGAAGAACAAAAGCGAATGTCTGCTGATGGTAACTATGGCGGTGCTGCGCCCGGTGGTACGTCAGCGATGTCAACGCAGATTGGCGGTGATATGCAGTCCAACTCCAAGACGGTGAGAACTGATGGATCCAACTCGTGGAGATGTTACAATTGTGGGAAAGAGGGACATATTAAGTGTGATTGATTGTCCAAGTAAAACAAAAAGGTAAAAACCAGGATAAAGTGACACAACAGGTTGAGTGGTACTCTGGAGCATCAAAGCATATCACGTGTCATGAAGAAATTCTCCAAAACTATCAGCAATTTCCAAAACCACAGTTAGTGAAACTCAGCGATGGCAGAATGGTTGATTCCCCTAGGACATGGAAATGTTAGGCTGAGAATGACATTCAAAGTCAGTGATGTCAAAAATGTCACAATGTTTGATGTGCTGCATGTTCAAAAGCTATCCGGGAATCTTTTCTCAGTGGGAGAAATGTATGTTTCTTCATCAGAAGCATTACATTGAAGCAATTCTTCGAAAGTATGGCATGAATGATGCTAACCCCATTGCAACCCCAGCTGTGAGCTGGCTCAGGAAGAAACAATCAACAGCGAAAAGCTGAAGCTGAGTATGTTGCACTTAGCCAAGCATCTCAAGAATGTGTCTTTCTTAGACGACTACTGAGTGATCTTGGAATGGATGCTACGCCAGTGGTCAACCATCACAATTGCAAAGAATACAGTTGATCATTCAAGAACTAAGCACATAGACATTCGCTCTCATTACATTCGTGAGTGTGTGCAGAATGGACAAATACAAGTACAGTACTGCGCTACACATAGCATGAAGGCAGACATCTTGACCAAGCCATTGGTAAAACAGAGGTTTGAGTATCTTAGAAGTGAGATAGGACTTTGTTTTATTTAATTCTATTTAGTCTAACTCTAAAGAGGCTAGACTGTGTTTAGTGTTAACATGGCAATAAAGGGACAGAGAAGAAAAATATATTACTAGTATAGTAGTACTAGTGTTAGTATAGTTTATTGTATCTTGACACTATTGAATATTTTCCTTTGTTTTGTTTTTGTCAAAGGTAATGTGTTCTTTACTATAACATGACATGCTATTGTAAATTAAGTGTGAGTGTTTTAATATAGTAATTTACCAATAGGTGTCACTGTTCTACTATTTAGTGTAACACTGCTGTTCTGTTATGTGAAAAACATGTGAAAATTCAACAGTAATAGTATGATAAGTGAGCATGAAAGGACATCTCTCTGGTTTAGCAGTGAAATGTGTAAAGGTCCTTTTACTCTACGGTGTTAACACAGTCATTCAACAATCTATAATATTCTTGGGGAATGATTTGTCACATTATTTGCATGTTAGTTTACATTTCTGGAGAAAGTCTTTATTCTCACTGCACATACATTAATCCTCATTAGCTGTGAATAAGAAATGAATGTTTGGGAAGTGAAGAGCAACCAAGTAATACAAGGAACCTTGGTTAGTAATACAAGAGCAGGGCTGTCAAGTATCACGCATTGAGAGTAACAGTTGGGTCTTTTGTCACGCTCTCCCGCCACACATCGTATTTCTCACGCAGAAAAACTTTTTTGACTATTTATCATATATTTAATATGCCGCAGCACCCAAAATGTATCAGTCCGCACCGCTGTCTCTATGGAACCGGGCAGGAATCAAGCACGTCTCCCCTGGAGCTCTTAGTCTAGCCTGACAGCAGCCAATCAGAAATAGAGGCTACACAATAGCCAATCAGAAAATAGCACTAACTGGGTAAGATTTAACGCAACAACCAATTAAAAAACATTCATCATAGAGGGTATTTTTGATGGTTGTTTTGAACAAAACCTCAACACGAAACAGCTTGTCTCTGGACGGGACATTGTCCTCAATCATGACCCTAAAAATGTCTGGGCTTGAGCTGAACTGTTTTAAATGGGAATTCATCTGGAAAGTGTAATGTGTCATAACTTGGGTTTCCTTCCACATATTTGCCTGAAATTTACCAGGATCGTTCCAAATTATGAACTTTGCAAGTAAAATTAATCTTGTCCTCCCGGGTCAATTTGACCTGGCCATATTTAGTGGGGCAATAGGTCACACGTTTGCCCTTTTCAGCACAATGAACATACATACAGACACAAAAATGCACACATAAAATGTCCACTAACACACACACCCAAAACACACACTCACACACCACACACACACACACACACACACACACACACACACACACACACACACAAATTGGGCATTGCATCTCATTTGGCCTCCAGAAGAAAAAAAATGCCTTTGCCAAGCAGAGGGCAAAAATATGATCTACCGAAACACACACACACACACACACACACACACACACACACACACACACACACACACACACAGATGTTGTGGTTTCAGATTCAAATCATATTTGTTTTCTCTCTTTTATTCATGAATTTAGTTGTTTCAGTCAGCTTTGACCTGGGGATGTTTGACATACACCAGCCAGTGGTTATCCAAAATAATATTTAATAATTTCTGCTTGTTTATAAATTAAATATAATAAAAAGCATAAGAGGTGTAAAGGAAGTTTTATTCACAATAAATTATGCCAAGTTTTTGAGTGGTGTGTGTGTGTGTGTGTGTGTGTGTGTGTGTGTGTGTGTGTGTGTGTGTGTGTGTAGCCCATTTTTGGGTGATCAGATGGCATCTGGTAGGCAAAATAGACATAACAAGTGTAAAATGTTCACAAATGTAAGCTGATCACACAGAATGGTGATCTTTGTAGAAATTTTAATTTATAAGCATTCAAGTCAATTTGACCTGGAAAAAACATGTTTTATAAATTACTGACATTATAAATGGTCAAAATGGTTTCAAAACAATCTCCTGGCTTTCAAAGAGACAATGCCAAGAGAGAGATTCATTTCAATTATGCAACACCTTCTAACAGACAAATTTGCTGCGGTCTCCGACATCTGGACATGCTTCAACAAGAACTGTGCTGAGAGTTTCACTCCAGGAGAACACATGACCATAGATGAACAGCTGTTCCCTACCATGTTTGTTGTTCATCCACACAGTATATCACAACCAAGCAAACAAATTTGGGATCAAGTTCTGGATGGCCACAGATTTGGAGACCAAATATGTCTGCAATGCATCTCCTTACTTGGGAAAGTACCCCAGTCGCCCAGGGTCCAGCTTGCGCAGTAAAGCACAAGCAATTTGCTACTGCACTGGGCATTCCAATGTACTCCTCTACCAACATCGTGTCGCCTTTTGTCATCTGGCTCAGACAGGGCTTCCCAGTACCCCGGTGCATCTTCTGTGGGGGCATGTTGGGTTCTTGTTCCGTCTCAAAATTCACTTTTGGTGTTATAATTCATTGATGGCCAATGAAAATGAAATTACATCATTTTATTCTGTATGTGTAAGAACATGTCAAAAGCCATGGACCATAACTTCACTCATTATGACATTTGTCTACAAACATACATTGGATACTGAAGTGTTAGCAAGTTTTCATTTTATTCATGTATTAGCAACTTTTCATTCTTTCCCAAGTAAGGGATGTCTCATACACACTCCTCTTCATGTCTCATACACACTCTTACTGTTCCAAACACACTCCTCATGTCTCATACACACTCCTCCTTTTGGGTGCGTGTGTTAGTGGACATTTTATGTGTGCATTTTTGTGTCTGTATGTATGTTCATTGCGCTGAAAAGGGCAAAAGTGTGACCTATTGCCCCACTAAATCTGGCTGGGTCAAATTGACCCGGGAGGACAAGATTAATTTTACTTGCAAAGTTCATAATTTGGAACAATCCTGGTAAATTTCAGGCAAATATGTGGAAGGAAACCCAAGTTATGACACATTAAACTTTCCAGATGAGTCAAATAGACCCCAGGTCTGCACAAGGGTTATATAAATATGATATGTACTATGGCAATGACAAACCTTAGCACACAATTTTTTTTATATAAATTCAACAGACTATTTTGTATAGATAGGCTGTGAAGGTTTCTGTCACAGACAGAGGTTTGGCCTGCCTTGGATCTGAGCTACTCTGAGTGAACAAATGCAAATGAGCCAGGCCTCACAGGTGATGGGGGCGTTTGCACAACAAAAGTAGGGCTGAAGAACTGTGAAAATCTCAACAGGGGGGAATCACACCTCGGGACTGGCACCAGAAAATAAAAAATCCAGTTATTTATTTGTTAAATTCAAATAAACACAAAAACAAAAATTTCATACATTTATTTCATACATTTATTACATTCATACATTTATTTATTATTCAATGACTATCTCGAAAAAGATTTTACAGAACTGCTTATACGTTACACTGTAAAACCCTGCACTTACATTGTAAATTTAATTAACTTGAATTTACTATTAAATTTCACCTTCTTGACCAATGAAGAGTTGCTATAAATTATAAAAATGAATTTTAATTAGCTTAAGTTATTTTAAGTTTATTTTTATAATTAATAGCAACTTATTAATTAATAGCAACCTGTCAAGAAAGTTTAAATCATTTGTAATTTCAAGTTGATTCAACTTCATTAAAATGTAATTGCAAGAAGGCATTTTACAGTGTAGAGTGACATTAACTCATTCGTTGTGTTTCTTTATTGAACAAAGAGACAATATAGAACATAGTAAGTTTATAAAGTGCATAACTGCCTCTAGCTAAACAAAGAACAAATATTTTGGATCACACTAGAGGTCATTACTTTGGTCCAGTTAAACCCCAAACATTTAAATAAATAATTTTGGTATGGATTTTCTTCTCAAATAAATTATCAGTTTGCTTGAATTTGCTCCACCCAACAGGAATAATGTGCCAATGACATGGATCACACAGTGCCGCCTAATGTATGCTTCAGTTCGTCATTTTTACATTCTGACTTTCATAATTTGCAATGTGTCGAGTTGCATCTATATATGGGATGTAACGGTATCAAAAATTCACGGTACAATAGTATTTCAGTATGATGACCTCGGTACGGTATTTATTAGACCATTAACAGGAAGGAAGACCATTTACATCCTTATATGCTAACAGTTTTTTTATAACCTTTCTTACAGCTGTTACAGTACTACATTGCACATTACAAAACAATGAAGTGAAAAGATATGTTCATATCATTTGGACACTGCTGCCACTACTGCTTTTATACTGCACAATACTGTATAAATCTAAGGGACAAGACAACTAGGGTGTCAACCCTAAAATGAAAGATGTGTGTAACTTAGTTAGAAAGTTCACCACCCCACTACTGCTCATAAATACAAACAAGATGTTTAAAAGCCAATAATTATAAACATATAAATTACGTTCAGCTAAAAATCACAGTAGGCTAACGTTCGTGTACTTGCAAGCAAGTTTAGCTTAGTCTAACAGTGAGAAAACTGCACATTTGTCAGTGTAATAAAAAAAAAAACATTTGGCAGTGGAATTTTTCTGAGACAAGACAATCAAATTATTATTCTTTCTTTCTTTTTTCTTTTTTTTAAAATGTTCAAACATTGACATGCGCACTTAATTTTTCATTTGACGATACAGATAGCGGCTGCTCTGTACCTCTCTTGCACACAGCTAAAGGCACAAGTTTGAAATAAATTTACTTTTGCCCTAATCCACGACACTACAACCTGGTTTCACTGAAACCAGGCATATAACGTTCATTTTTCTAGCTGATAATAACAGCCATAATGTCTAATTTATATACATTCAGGCCACATAATAATGTTACCTCACAACTTTATTCCCCAGTAGTTAACTTACCGCAAAAAGATGCTGTAGGAAGAACCTACAGTAAAGAAAGAGAAAACATTGTAAGCACCAAGAAAAGCTTAAGTTAACAGATAATGTTATTTTTTTTTACTTAAAATATGGTCTCACAGTATACTTAACACTACCAACGTCTGTTCATTTCTTTCTTTTTTGCATTCCGCGGTCCAACCTACACGAGTGTGTTAATCACTAACAGCGCGACAACAAAACCTACAACTACCGAAATTTGGCTGATACTTCATGCACTATCACATATATTTAAAAAAAAAAAAGGACATTTTAAAACTTACCACTGAATCCGCAGAGATGAGAGAAGTCAAAGATAGCCCCAGCGCGGGAGGAAACTCACAGCCGCGTCCTGTGATTTCGATGATGACATTATTTTCACAATAAAAGTCACAAAACTGTACTATATTGTGAAATATCACAGTTAATGCCTGTGAAATGCTAATAATGTAAGCTACTGGGAAATATTACTGTTACATCTTGTGAAATCAAGGCTGCTGACAAGCTTGAAAAGGGCTGTTTCATCCATGAAACATGATAGGACACAGTGTGTTTATGTCAGAAATCTCGGAAAAAAAGCTTTTTTACATTATTTTATGCTAAATAATATAAAATATAAAAGTTCATATTAAATATGTTGATAAAAATAGAATTTACACTCGAAAATCTGACGATTTGTGTGTGGTATGATCATTTTCATGCAATTTAGGGTATCAGCATGTGTTATTGAGTGAATCCCTGCATGCATGTACAAAAGTGCTTCTCATGAGCTGAAAAGGCGTTTGCCGCAGTCTCAGCGCTCTAGCGCCTTCCTTTCATGGTTTTTCGTGAAACCTTATGTAAGCACACATCTGACAAGCTTGAAAAGGGCTGTTTCACCTTGTTTCCATGAAACATGATAGGATGTCAGAAGTCTCGGAAAAAAGCTTTTTTACATTATTTTATGCTAAATAATATAAAATATATAGTTCATATTAAAGGCCAATATGATAACCATCCAGTCTGAAGGGAGGGGGTAACCCTATCACAAACCAACCCCGGAAGTACTTGTCTCCTATCTCATTTGAAACAAATACATGGCCTTGTTTTACAACAATGTTTCATCTGAGGGGTCATAAACCCACTTTTTTAAAAAACATATGGCCTTGTTTTAATTACTTTGTCACCTTTCTACTTGAAAGCAGACACAATGGTGTTAAACAATATGAAAGACGGGGTGGTGAGAGGGAAAAGGTGGCTCTTTAACTACTTGGAGTCAAGCAATATATCAATACAATCATTAACTTTATTATTATGAACTTTTAACTTAAATCTAACATCATAAAATCATGACATACATCTGTCAGATCAAAATCGGTCAAAGTATGACCTTTGACCGATTCCTATCAGTAAACATATAATTACATTTATAAACTTTTATTACAATCATAAACCTTTAATTTATGATTTTATTGTTTTATGGTTTATGATTGTATTGTTTTATTGGGGGCAATGTGAGAAATCTCCGGTGTGAACCCCACAATTCCCACTAATGAAAATAAGACCTCCAGGGGAGCCAGAGTCTAGATTTTTACAAGATTTAAAAGAGGTTAATGATGCTGTGATCCAATGAGCACCAAATCCATACACTATATTGTCCTGTATTCCAGCAGACAGTGCATGGTTTTCTGTTTTCGATAGTCATTTTGTTTTGCATTTTCCTTTAAAGGTAAAGCCTGTCAAATCTGCAATTTGAACAAGTGAAGTTCCTAGAATATTTAATTTCTGCAGAAGGTAATAAACTTACAAAACCGGTTACAAAAAACAGTTGATGTCTTTTTGAGTTCATACTGTAGGTTGTTCATACCTGATTTTGCTGTTTTAGAGGCACCGCTAAGTGATATTGCTCACAGACAAGGTTTACAAGCACAGAAAGGTGACGTGGACTGAGAATGCAAATGCTGCATTTGAACGACTGAAACAGACATTACAGACAACACCCACTATAGGCATCCTTGACCCAATAAGATCATTTACACAAACTGTGGACAAAAAGGGGGTGCATGACATCAGTTTTGCTCCAAGATCTTGGGAGCAAACAGACCAGCAGCATATTTTTCATCTAAATTAGATCCAGTGGCAGCAGGCCTGCCCATGAGTCTGAGTGCAGTAGCTGCCGCAGAAAAGACCATCATGACATCTTAGGATATAGCAAATTAACTCTTTGGTACCACACAAAGTGTCACAACTGCTTTTAGAACACTTACAGACTTTATTGAGCTAACACCTAGTGAAGTACTGTCAGGTCATTGTAGATATGTTTGCTAAATGGGTAGAAGCTTTCCCTACATCAAAGCAAGATGTCAGTGCGGTAGCAAAAGCACTTTTTACTGAATTATTCCACAATGGGTTATGGCACCCCATTAGTAAATCAGGCTCCAAAAAAAAGTCAGTGAATACATGGGGTTCAACCTAAAACAACACTGTGCCTATCATCCAGCTAGTGGTGGAGCAGTAGAAATGGCACACTAAAAAACAAATTGCCAAAGGCTTGTCATGGGTCAAAGCCCTCCCAATAGTGTTGATGCACATGGGAGCACAAGCAAGGGGTAGAGCTAACATACCATGTCAGTGTTAACCTAATAATTGCACATGTCTGACACGAAAGCCTATAATAATAAAATATTTACAAAAATGTGAGAGGTTTACATAAGTGTCTTTATTTTCCAGGTGGGTGAGGGCTAAATGAAGGGCTGTGGCAATGGCATCGTCCGTGGAGTGGTTTGGATGATACACGAACTGTAGGGGGTCCAGTGAGGATGGTAACTAGGTTTTGATGTGCCTCATGATGAGCTTCTCAAAGCACTTAATAAGGATGGATGTGAATGCGATGAGATGATAGTCATTGAGGCAGTACACTTTAGATTTCTTTGGGACGGGGACAATGGTGGTTGTCTTGAGGCACGTAGGAACAACAACACAGCTTAGGGAAATGTTGGAGATGTCAGTGAAGACAACCGCTAGGGGTTCTGCACACTGAGCACACTGCCAGGAATGTTGTCTGGTCCAGCAGCCTTCCGTGTGTTAACTGCATAGAGTTCTCCTCACGAGACATTTTTTTGTGTGTATGTCCAAGAGTGTGTTCAAAGGAATTAAATCTATAATGTGGTCTCTGAGTAACATTAAGGGATTCGCTAAAGGTAGTGGCAACACCACCTTCACGACCATTGTGAGGAGGCTCATGCTTACAAATATATCCTGATGGGGTAGACTCATTTAGACCAATGTAATTATTTGGTTTAAGTCAAGATTTAGTCAGGCAGTGTGTAGTAAGGCTTTTTCTGAGATGCATGGGTGCAAGAGAGCTAATGTTCAGAAGCCCAAACTTTAAGGAACTGTTTTGTTTGTTTCTTTGGTATTTTTCTGGCCTAATAATAATAAGAATAATAAGAATAATAATAGGAATATTACTTTATTTACAAAGCACTATAAAAAATGAAAAATGAACACAAAGTGCTGTACATAAAATACAGATAATAAAATATTTAAATAGTTACAAAATACAATAATATCAGCAATAATTCAGACCTAGATTTGTTAAGTTCGTCACGACAAACTTTGATGTTGGTTTTGACGATGCAAATTAGCAAAGGCCGGTGCTTTTTAGAGGCGAGTGGACATAAGGGTCAGTGTTACTTTTGGAAGCAAGTAGACAGAAAGCTTGGTGCCAAAACATTTGGAGGTAAGTGGAGACAAGCATGTGATGTCATCCGAATACTCTTGAGGAAGGTCTCATCATTGTTTTGAGTGTTTTGATATGTCACAAGTACATGTTGTGCTAATTTTTATTTTTCACGTGACGTCACGTGACGTCATCAGAATACCTGTGAGGAAGTTCCCCTCATTGTTCTGAGTGTTTTGATATGTTATGATATGACCACGTTGTAAAAGGTTTTTTGATTTTGCGTATATTGGGGTGGGGCTGCGGGACAACCAAAAGGCCAGTCGGTACACCAATTTAAACCTTTGTTCAGAGTATCACCCTAAAGGAGCTGGCCGAGTTTGGTGTAGATAATTCGAAAGCTTACCAAGGTATAAACCTCCAAATTTATAATGGGAGTCTATGGGAAAAAAGGCCACTTTGAGATTCAGTACCGGAAGTACCGGTACTCAGATCGCTTAAAAAAGTAAAAGGAGTAGTTACTCTTGATAAATTTCCTCCTGCAATCTGACTATAAGTTTAAACAATAATTCTAAGTTGAAGTTCTAAGAAGAAATTATCAGCCAAACTCATGAAGACTGGATTCAGTTGACAAAGATAGCAAACAACCAGCTGGTACCAGGGATCAAAGTTTGTCCAGTAGACAAGTTTCCAAGTTTGTCCATACTGCTGGCTGTACCTTGTTATCTAAATTTTCCATTATCTTTCAACTTATAGGCCCATTCTTATTTCCCCAGGCTGTAGGCTTATTTATGGAAAATATATAGGCAGAATGCAAAGTCACATAGGCCAATAATACAATACAAGAAAAACAGAGCAATGCAGGATAAGCAAGAATCCAAGCACAAGCAGGAACTGTCCTTGCAGCCAGCTACAAAGATGCAAAATCCACAGACAGCATACTGCCAAACACTCTGTACAATTCAGATATTTCAGTCATGTTTTCCATATAAATAACTTTATGCCAGGAATTTCTTTGCTATACACCAATCCTTGTTTTAATGTTTATTATTAGTATTAGATAATGTGGACCATCAACCATTCAAAAAAGTCCCTGTCAGTGAGCCATTATATTAACAATAACATATTAGAAAGATTGTGTTATATAATGCTATAATTTTACATAGTAGTAAATATTCAGATCTGTGCTACCAATGTTAACATTCAGTTTGGAGACTTCAGCTGTGATGTGGTATAATTATGGACTCTGTACTTACTGACTCTTACTGTTCCTTTACCAAACAGTAATGCATTTAGACTATACCTTATTGATACCGTTAATATGAAACATAGCATTATAGACTTTTCAGTTTAGAATTCAGATTATTTAATATAAAATTAAACCTTTTTACTAAGTCTTGGTTCTTGCCATTTTTTTTCTTCTGAACTTCAACTAATGACATTTTGTATGTTTACTGTCTGTTGGGACATCCTCAGTGGAGATTCAAGCTGCTATTTTAATTGTTAAATAACATTTTATGTTAAATTAGCCATCTACACTGTTTATTTTTAAAAATGGAATATGGTCATTACAACAGAATGTGTTATTCATAACAGGAGTACTGAGTATAAGGACAGAGGTTTTAGTAAAACCCAGTACACATCAATCACATCAGTGAAAGATATACAGCATTGTTCAGCATGTACAGCATTGCTCAGTGGGCAGCATTAGAAATAAATGGGCTTTGTTAATCTAGGCAGAGCGATTTTTTCAGATAGCAATCTTTGCGTGGCTCTTCCGCCTAGCTGTGGAAGGAATGAAACAAACAAATGCACAATAGTCTATTTGTTTACGCACAACAGTGCAAAAAGGAGCAGGTGATGTTACATTCAGTGAGAGGTGGACACATTCTATATCTATATCCTCTGTTTGCTGTTACTGGTAAGAACATAAACTACCATTATTCTAGTATTACTAACCTGTATTATTATGTTAATCATTGTATGTAATTGTTTTTATTGTATATGTTATATTAGTTGGACTAGGCTGTTATAAACAAGCACATTTCCAATTTATTAACATTGATAATGCATGCAACCATTTATTTTTTTGTCTAGATGAATGTCATCATCCTTAGTTTTAGTATTCAATATTTGTTAAATGAAACTGAGCTATTATAATCTGCATGTTCTACAAGCCTTGCAGAATGGCCATTTTTGCACAGTGGGTTGTTTGTTCTCTTTGTAACTGTGATGAGTGTATGGAGCGTTTCATAATTAAATCAGGACTTCCGGAGAGACTCAAGATATGGAAAAATAGCTGTCTAATATTTGTTTATTTTGGTATTTAATATTTTAACCAAACTTTATTTAATCCGATTATCTTACCTTTAACTAGTCTTAGTCTTTATGGGCACATTAGAAATTGCTTGCAGTGACACATGAACTTCCCACTAAAGACCATATTAATGGAGGACTATTGCACTATTGTATAGTCTGTGTAGTCATGAATGATAAACAGTTAGTGCATATGCCATGCTTGTGTAGATTGTTTTGTGAGCTAAAATGAGTTTTATTATGGCATTTTTATTTAAGAAGGTTATTGAGCAGACTGGTGCTTTTCTTGCATACTGAATTCATGCATTAGAAAGCTTGCCGAGCTCAAATGTGATTCATTGATGTTTTTTTAAATGTGATTCTTTGACATTTAATAGATTTAAATGAATTGATGTAACAATCACAAATGTATTGTTATCAGTTATAATTGAATATAAATTGATTATTATCAAAATAATCATATGACCAAGCTGATGTGTAAATAAATAGAAACATTTTCAGCATACACCCTTATCCAGAGTGACTTACATTTAATTTCAATTTATACAAATGAGCAATTGGAGGTTAAGGGCTTTGTCAAAGGCAGCTTGGTGGACCTGGGATTCAAACTCATGAACTTCCAATCAATAGGTCAATACCTTAACCAATGAGCTACCACATCCCTAAAGTTAGTTGATTTGTCTAGAGCTACGATACATAAATGAATCTATCAAATAAGTAAGTTGAATAATCATATAATATTTTAGCACATTCACTTGTATTGTCAAATATCCAAACATATTTAAACAATTTTTTATCCCATTAATTAGCTCACTTTTTATCACAAAACTCTCACCAATTCAGGAAGGTGAGCTGCAACAAAAATAAATCAAAATGTCTACAATGATCACATTTTATAAGCATGGTACATTTATAGCCACAGAATGGGATGCTTCAGCTCTTAGCTCTTACAGTATATACCCAGATCTTAGTTTTTGAGAAGATTATTTGCTGTTGGACTCTACATTATGTACATTTTATTTGAAAATATTGAAGAATAAAATGAACATTATTCTATACATTTAATATTTTTCTCTGCTTCTCAGGTTTTGCTGTACCTACTCACCAGAGGAAATAAACACTTGAGTCACATAGACACACAGAAGAACAATTGAAGAATAATTTTAACATTATTAAGGAGGACTTTCGATTTAACGTCACCATACATTACACAGCAATGATGAACACTATGACACAACAGCTCCTAGGCTTCTTCCTGGGCCTCCTGGGCCTGGTTAGCTCTCTGACATCAACCGTGCTTCCTCAATGGCGCCTAACAGCTTATTTTAGCACTAATTTTATCACCGCTTTATACTATATGAAAGGTCTATGGATGGAGTGTGTTAGCCACACAGCTGGAATTTATCAGTGTGAATTCCACCGATCAACGCTTTCTCTGCCCAAAGGTCTGCTGGCTGCACGGATTTTAATGGTGCTTTCATGTATCATTTCTATTCTGGCTGCCATATTTTCAGCTGTGGGCATGAAATGTACTCGCTGTGCCCACCAGTCACATGCCAAGGGCTCCATCGCTGTGTTTGGAGGTTTATGCTTCATCCTGGCTGGCATTTTTTGCCTTATCACTACATCTTGGACAACCTGTGATGTCATCAGCAATGCATACAATATCTTTACTACCGCTGGGATGAAATATGAAATCGGATTGTCTGTGTACATCTCTTTCTCATCAGCTATTTTCAGTATTTGTGGAGGTGGGATGCTATGTGTTGCATCATGGGATGTAAGAAATGATGTAAACCACAAGGTGGTAGATACACAGGTACCAGGCACAAATAAACTACAGCGTGTGCCATCCTATCAAGCAAACAGTAGCTTTCAAAATGATTCATCATTACCAACTTTTTCCTACAACAGAGGATGCAAGTTAAGTGATAACATTAGTCATAGTAGTATTAAAAGTAAAATTTCAAGTATAAGTGCAGTAAATTGAAAGGTAATGACAAAATTCAACAGTACTCAGTAATTTATTGCAAGATTTAGAAACCAGAATTAGGTTTATTTAAATAATTTTATTTTTTTCTGTGACAGCAAAAGAAAACATTTTTAATGTAATGTAATGTTTTAATTTTAATGTAATGTAATAGTTGTTTATAGCCTAAAAATACACTAAAAATAATAACTATTTAGTTTTTAAGAATAGTAAAAGGATTCTGTTGCAGCAGTAAACAACAGAAATGTCAAGAAACTATGCCCAGAGATCAGAGTCATAAATAATAAACTAAAGCAAGATTAAAGATTACATTTTACCAACAAATTAAGTAAATTAAGAATATATAAGAAGAAGAACAATAAGTTGGAGTGTGAGGGGAAAATGTTGTTATTGCACAACTAACACAGGGTGAGGGAGTCATAGCATTGGCTAGGAAGGCTCTCCTGTACTACTTTTTGTTGCATCATTGCTGTGTCTGAAACTAAAAGAGCTTTATGACGATGTGTTCATAGTGGGTGTGAGAGTGATAGGTCAGGATGAGTAGCAGTTTAGACAGAATCCTGCCTTGCAAATGATGATACATTGTAGCTTTTTAACAGCTTTTTAACAGTTTTGGTTCAGTTTTCACACCACACTGATCGTTCGGTTCCGCACCAGTTGAAACGAACCAAAATGCTGTCATGTGATAACATCCACATCACTCATTGGCCACATGTCTTTGAGCGTATTTCCTAAACTGCTTCTCGATTGGTCAGAATAAACGTGCGGGAAATTTCAACGAAACTCCGGAAGTAAACAAAAAGAGGAAAATACAGCATACAGTACACCATGGAGAGACGACTGTGCGCTGCAATTATGTTCGTGGTTGTAATCTACTACATCGCTTGTATACAGTACTCTATGAAAAGTCTTAATTTTCAGAATGAAGCGTGGATGCGGCTTGAAAATATCATTTTAATGCACTGCAAACGGCGAAGACGCATCGCAAGACACTTCAGGAGGCGGCGAGCATTACTTTTGCGAAACTGTGACATGCTCATCAGCCAGTGCAGAGCTTGCTCAGTAATGGTATCAGGTATGAGTGCATCTAAGAAGAACAGCAAAGAAGCCGCCAATTCTCTCCAGGAAAAATATCAGGGATAGATTGATTATTCTGCAAAATGAACAGGGATTGGACAGGTGAGGACTGAGTAAAGTCATCTCTGATGAATCTCCTTTACGATCATTTGGGGTGTCCTGGGGTTGCGTGTCTGACAAGGGAGTGGGCTTACTTACAATTTTGCATAAGAACACAGTCATGATTAAAGGATGGTACTTATTGTAATCAGAGCAATTTCTCCCAACTATCCAAGAACAGTTTGGTGACAAACAATACCATTTCCAGCATAATAGAGCATGTTACAAAAGGCACAAATTCTGACAAACTCCAAGCATTGATTATGCATGAATGGGTAGAATTGGAATAGCCAGGGAGAATTGCAGATGTCTTGAAAAAGAAGGGTCAACACTGCAAATGTTGACTCTTTCCATAAACTTAATATAATTGTTAATAACACTTATGACAAAGCGTGCAATTATACTTTAATATTGGTATAGTATAGGTATACTTTAGTATTGGTATACTAAACCAAGTATAGTAACATCTGACAAAATGATTTAAATCTTTAAATGCACTTTTTAAAGACTGCAGAATAATGCTGGCTATTTGCATTCCTTGAAGTTGAAAAAACATTTTAAATGAATCAATTACTCACACCCTTCTCTGAAACATAACAAATTCTTAATCTTGGGTGAGGATTATGCAAACATTAAGTTTAAATTATTGTACTATTTAGAATGTTAACTATTTTCGTCAGCTGAACATCGAAGGATAACCCAGAATATCAAATACAAGGACATGCATTTTTGACATTGGTGGGGACATAAATAAAATTGGTCTGCAGAGCCGCATTGTTACAAAAGCACAAATATAATTATTGGTGTTTAACTAACTTAAACAATATAGTTTTTGTTTTTGTTAATATTTAAAATAGTACTTTTGGTGTCGTAATCTTATTTATTAAGGTTACACAGGTCAAAATTCTGGCAGTTCAAATAAAAATCTGAACCAGCAGAAAGAAAATAACACATTATATCACAGAACAAAAGGAATTAATTTTTTTTTTAGTTTAATGAAACAAACAAACAAAAAAAAAAATCATATATGTAACCACTAGCCACATCATAAAAACACAGCTTAATGTGTACTGTACTGTTACTTGCTATTTGAACAAGTCAAATACATGTCTACGTCTGTCATTACCAGAAATAAACTGCTGGCATATTTGTTTCACATCAATTTTGTCAAGTTTATCCTGATAACATTGGCACACAGCAATACTGTTCAGTCTCACTTGTGTCATTGTTGTTCTGAACCATGTCTTTAGTCTTCTGGGAGCACTAATACTTCTCTCAATTCAGGCCTCTCAATTCAACTGACATTCCTCTAATGATTTTAGCCACTTCTGTACTAGATCCAAAAGTGTTTCTAGCGTGAAACATGGCTAGCTGGACTTTCAGAGCCTGTATAATCAATCATTCACGTCGGTCTTTACACAGAGATTTGGCGCTTTATACAACAGAATATAGCTGCAGCCCACATTAGCCCTTAGTGAAAAAAATGCAAAGCCAGTCATAAAGTGACATTGGTTAGAGAGCAGAACACAAAAAGACAAAGCCAATCCTATTATAGAAGTGAGGCATATACGGAGGTGGGACTCATTGCAGTGAACTAGAACTATTTTTGTGTACCACAAATTTCTCTATTTTACAAAACGCACTTGTAAAAAATGTTTAAGCTCATTTAAATTATTCTTGGATTAAATAAATGTTAAATAAAGTAAGTAATAAGTAAAAAAAATACTGGTTTTATGTAAATATAAATTAATTGTTTGCTCGAAATGATTGCTAGGGACAATTGTTCCCTGGATATTGTTCCCTGGATATTGTTCACTGGATATTGTTCCCTGGATATTATTCCCTGGATATTGTTCACTGGATATTGTTCACTGGATATTGTTCACTGGATATCCCAAATCCATGCCCTAGATCATATATTGAATATGAATTTTGTTTATTACACATGTGACGGGTATTTACTATAAGCAACCACATATTTTATAGACTTTAAAACAAAATAACTACTATAATCATTCAGCAAATACTAACATATGCATAAATAGATCACTTAAAATGGAATGCATGATGTTAATACTTAATGAGTATATTTAAATATTATAGAGTATATTTAAACATTATAGATCCTCAGATCATTCCAACATTTTAATATTGTTTCTGAATGAGCAAAGGAAAATCACAAATAAACTAATTACATTATTTTCTTTTTCAAAACTGTAATAAATAAAAGTGTCATTTAGACATCATTTGCTTTGTGTTTGTCATTATCTGAACACTATTTTGTTTATTATTCACATCTGTCCAGGGAAATGGGGTTTGTGGATTGTGACCCTGACATGCTTAAAGTTTTATTTTCTTTGATTGGGTGCTTTGAATTACATATACATTGCATACAGTATTTGGGAAATTTACATTTAAATTCTAATTAAAGGAGCATTTGGTGCATTTTACTGGAAGACTACAGATTAGTACCATAACCTTCATTCAAATCCCCACTTAACTATTTCAATTAAAAAAAAGAATGTACTAATTTTTAGCATTTTTCCCCTAAAACCATGATGTCATAAACATTGTTTCTGAGTTTCTGAGTGTACTGTAGTACAGTATATTTGTAAATAAACAAAATTAACCTCTGATTTAACAATCCCAGGGTGAGTGACTAACTTGTTTCATCACTTTTTTAAATGTAATGAGATGTGATGAGATGAGCTGAAATGTGTGTGTGTGTGTGTGTGTGTCTGTGTGTGTGTCTGTGTGTGTGTGTGTGTGTGTGTGTGTGTGTGTGTGTGTGCGCGCGCGCGTTTATTCACTTGATCAACACAAGGTGGCAGCAAAGGCTTTATGAGCGTTCTGCACATTTAGATTTACCCTGTAGACAGAAAAGGTGTCAAATTTAATTGGTTGTTTGGGAAAGGCAGTGATGTATTCTTGGAATCAGTCAAACGTTTTGTGATCTTTTAGCTTTGCCTTAAGTCATGTTTGCTTACATTTACCCAAAAAAAAGCTTAATTATAAATATGAGTAGGGAATTGTATGAATACAGAAAAACAAAAGATAAGCATGCTAAAATAAGTGAAGTCACATTTATTGTCACATCACCACAGCACATGTGCCATGGTGAGTGAAATTCTACATACAGTAGTTAAGAAACAGAAATTAGAACAATTTACATACAGGTGAAAAATGTGCAAAATGCTTAGTACCAGGTGAAATGCGTTTATGTGGAAAAGATGCAATGTGCTCATCAGAGGTGGGAAGCAACGGAGTAAAAATACTTCGTTACTGTACTTAAGTACATTTTTCTGGTATCAGTACTTTACTCCACTATTTATTTTTCGGACAACTTTTTACTTTTACTCATTACATCTTTACACAAATATCTGTACTTTTTACTTCTTACATTTTCAAAACGGACTCGTTACTTTTAGTATTATTCCTATCATTGTGCGGCTTTTTCCCCATGTGACTGGTGTGCTGTATTATTTACTGGCTATCAGACATAGACTAAGGATAGCGGAGCTAACAATGAGCAGCATGCCTACATAAGGAATGGCTAATGTTAATTCAGACGGAGTCACCGATGTTAAAATAACTAACAACGAGGACATTCCTGAACACACATGGCCATATATGAGGGAGATGTTTGAAATAATCAGCGTCAAAAAGGATTCCTGGCGAATGCGTTGCGAATTGTGTCAACCAGGGGCGGTTCTAACCCTTTTTTAGGGTTTTTTTTTAAATCTATAAGGATCATTTTTACTTTCATAAATAAACAATAAAAATGACGTTAAAATGGTGTCAACCCAAAAAACAAGAAGTGCTTAATTTAATTAACATTAATTTTGTCATTTGTAAAACATCACAATAATTTTGAGTTGGTTTCAAGGACAGAGCTGGAATCCCCCTACAGTTTGGGATATGGCCTTGGTGATACACTTGGTATACATTATATTTCCAAAAGTATTGGGTCACCTAACCTTTCCTGCTATATGTGGTTGTTTTCTGATGTCATCCCTACTGAACACCTTTGGGATGAATGTGAACGCTGACTCCACCCTACATCACCTACATCAGTGCCTGCCTTTCGTAACAATCTTGTGGCTGATGAACACAAATATCCATCAGCACACTCCAAAATTATATATATATTTAAATTCATACACACACACACACACACACACACACACACACACACACACACACACACACACACATGTATATATATATAAAACATGGCGTCCAGTTACCAGCATGACACTAAACAGGTAGTAGTATCGGCGACTTTTTACTTAAGTACATGTCAGAGCCCATACTTCTTTACTTTAACTTGAGTAAAAGAGTGTAGTCACTACTTCTACTTTTACTGGAGTCTTTTAAAAAATGAGTATCTGTACTTCTACTTGAGTAAAGGATGTGTGTACTTTTGCCACCTCTGGTGCTCATACATAGTCAGTACACACAGTGTACTACTAGACATATTACAATGCACTACACATTATATACAGTATATATACACAGTATATACTTTAGTACTTAAATATAAAGTATAATTATAAATATAAAAATAAATATTATAAATAAATAATATAAATAAATTCTCCTCAACCCCACCGACATGTCTTCCACTGAGGAAGCAGAGGGCGGGGGCTCAGTTGTGGACTCGTCGATTCCCCAAGCTGAGGTCACTGAGGTAGTTGAGAAGCTCCTCAGTGGCAAGGCACCAGGGGTAGATGAGATCTTCCCTGAGTACCTCAAGTCTCTGGATGTTGTGGGGCTGTCTTGGTTGACACGCCTCTGCAACATCGCATGGAGGTTGGGGACAGTGCCTCTGGACTGGCAGACTGGGGTGGTGGTCCCTCTGTTTAAGAAGGGGGTGTTCCATCTATAAGCCTCCCTGGAAAAGTCTATGCCAGGGTACTGGAGAGGAGAATTCGGCCGATAGTCGAACCTCGGATTCAGGAGGAACAATGCGGGTTTCGTCCCGGTCGTGGAACACTGGACCATCTCTATACCCTCGCCAGGTTGCTGGAGGGTTCATGGGAGTTTGCCCAACCAGTTCACATGTGTTTTGTGGATTTGGAGAAGGCTTTCGACTGTGTCCCTCGTGGTGACCTGTGGGGTGCTCTGGGAGTATGGGGTCCGGGGCCCTCTGTTAAGGGCTGTCCGGTCCCTATATGACCGGAGCAGGAGTTTGGTTTGCATTGCCGGCAGTAAGTCAGACTTGTTCCCAGTACATGTTGGACTCCGGCAGGACTGCCCTTTGTCACCGGTCCTGTTCATTACTTATATGGACAGGATTTCTAGGCGCAGTATGGGGCCGGAGGGGGTCCGGTTTGGGGACCACAGGATTTCGTCTCTGCTTTTTGCAGATGATGTTGTCCTGTTGGCTTCCTCAAACCAGGACCTTCAGCGTGCACTGGGACGGTTTGCAGCCGAGTGTGAAGCGGCTGGGATGAGAATCAGCACCTCCAAGTCCGAGGCCATGGTTCTCAGTCGGAAAAGGGTGGCTTGCCCCCTTCAGGTTGGTGGAGAGCTCCTGCCTCAAGTGGAGGAGTTTAAGTATCTTGGGGTCTCGTTAACGAGTGAGGGAAGGATGGAGCGGGAGATCGACAGGCGGATTGGTGTATCTTCTGCAGTGATGCGGTCGATATACCGATCTGTTGTGGTGAAGAAAGAGCTGAGCCACAAGGTGAAGCTCTCTATTTGCCGGTCGATCTACGTTCCTACCCTCACCTATGGTCATGAGCTTTGGGTCATGACCGAAAAGGACGAGATCCCGGATACAGGCGGCCGAAATGAGTTTCCTCCGCAGGGTGGCTGGGCGCTCCCTTAGAGATAGGGTGAAAAGCTCGGTCACTCGGGAGGAGCTCAGAGTAGAGCCGCTGCTCCTCCACATCGAGAGGAGTCAGCTGAGGTGGCTCGGGCATCTGTTTCGGATGCCTCCTGGACGCCTCCCTGGGGAGGTGTTCCGGGCATGTCCAACCGGTTGGAGGCCCCGGGGAAGACCTAGGACACGCTGGAGAGACTATGTCTCTCGGCTGGCCTGGGAACGCCTTGGTATTCCCCCGGAAGAGCTGGAGGAAGTGTCTGGGGAGAGGGAAGTCTGGGCGTCCCTGCTTAGACTGCTGCCCCCGCGACACGGCCCCGGATAAGCGGTAGTAGAAGAAGAATATAAATATTATATATATATATATATATATATATATATATATATATATATATATATATATATATATATATATAACATGTTAAGGTGCAACAGACTGTACAGATACAGAAATGTCCTGTGGTACAGATAGCTTAATGTTAGATAGATTATTATATTAAATTAAATGCAGTGTGTGTATAGTCCAGTGTGTATAGATGCAGTATGAATGCAGTGTGTGAACTGAACCTAAGTTTGTGTGTGTGTGTGTGTGTGTGTGTGTGTGTGTGTGTGTGGTACAGTGTCCAAGTAAAGAGGATTTGTATATGGGCATTTGTTTTACAACATACTTAACATTTTTGATCAAGGCTATGTAGGGCTCTCTTAATGGTGAATATGCATAATTTGGTCTTTGATGCCACTTTGTTTGTTGTTTACCAAATAATTTCTAGTACATCGTAATTGTTGAACCAAAGTTTGCTCATCAAATTATTTTTGTGCCTCTTACTAAATGATTTGGTGCCTATGTGGTCCAAATATGTTTTTATATTTATTCAATTCTTTTCAGTTGTTTTCTACCAAGGGGAAAATAGTCCAAGAGCATTTTAGATGAATAGAGTGTGCTAGATTTCAATGTTTAACGCTACCTTTTTTGTCTATAAGTAATTTGTTATAACTGTGTTGTTATAGCAATGTGTTGTATTGCTAAGTCATATATTTAATAATCAGTTTACTGTAACAATAATTTGCATGCTAATATACTTTTGCACAAACTGCACAATTTTCTGTTAGATTACTTTTTTATTTATATTCAGAGAACATTACTTCTTTCAAACTTAGTGACGTCTGCAGACTTCCATGAAATCCAGCTTCCTTAAAGAAGCCCTGAAACGTTTGGCTTGGATATGGCCAGTTTTACTAATAGGTTTTACTGCTAGATTTGTGTAAATGATCAGCCATATTTAATTTCAGGATACATGTGAAAAATATTTACATACGTTTGAAATTATAAGAGCCACTGCTCAATAATGTATTTATAATTTCGTCATTGTTGGTAGGATTTATTTTATATTTTGTACTTTTTGCCTCGTTCTGCCTTCACTGATATAGAACGAGGCAAAAAGTACAAAATATAAAATATATCCTACCAATAATGATGAAATTATAAATACATTTATACAATTATACATACAAATTTCTCCAAATCAAATCTAAATGTCAGTATAAATAAGTAAGATTCATTTTTAAAGCATCTCAAACTGTCAGCTCTACTGCCAGATGTGAATGCGCTTGGGTTTTGCCTACACATTGTGCGTATTTTTCCTTCAGTTCCTCCATAAAGTGAACCTGAAAGGCTGAATATGGCCATCCATGTGGAAGGACTGCTGGCTATCGTGCTCTTTTACCTACTCATCTTATTTATTGGAATTTGGGCGGCTTGGAAAAACAAGAGGTCTGGGGTTGGAAACAGTGAAGACCACAGAGAAACTATAATGGGAAGTAGAACTAGAACGGTACATTTCCTAAAGAAAATGTGAATGTGCTTGCACGTGACGTCAGTTTCCCTCATCGTGCTGAGTGTTTTGATATATGACATGTCCATGTTGTGCTAAATTTTTGATTTCACTTATTTTGGGGGCGGGGCTACACGTGACGTCAGTTCCCCTCATCGTGCTGAGTGTTTTATGTTGTGTAACTGAGATATGGCTTCTTTATATTGCAATATAGTTCGTAAGGTGCACTACATGGTTGCTAGGGTATGGCTGCACAGTTACTATGGTTATATTTGCAGACTAATCATGCTAGTATTAACTTAGCATTAAATTCTTAATGCTATTTCTTATTTATTTATTAATTAATTAATTAATTTATTTATTTATTTATTTATTTAAATTGTTGTTTTCTATCAAAACATTAGCTACAGGGTATGAATATTAAGATATCGTTGTTAGAGAATTCAAATAGTAAAGTAAATGAATGCCTATGTCAATAGCTTACAGCACCTGGTATTCCCAGGCAGTCGCCTATCCAAGTACTAACCAGGCCCGACTCTGCTTGGCTTCCGAGATCAGACGAGATCGGGTATTCTCAGAGTGGAAAGGCCGTAAGCTAGAGGAAAGATGGAATGGAACCCATTTATAAATTGTTTGTTTTTTCTTTTTTCCTATTTCTTTCTTATTTATTTATTTATTTATTTATTTATTTATTTATTTATTTATTTATTTAAATTGTTGTTTTCTATCAAAACATTAGCTACAGGGTATGAATATTAAGATGTTGTTGTTAGAGAATTCAAATAGTATATTAACTGAATGCCTATGTCAAAAGCTTACAGCACCTGGTATTCCCAGGCAGTCTCCTATCCAAGTACTAACCAGGCGAGACTCTGCTTAGCTTCCGAGATCAGACAAGGTTGTGCATTCTCAGAGTGGAATGGCTGTAAGCTAGGCGAAAGTTGGAATGGAACCCATTTATAAATTGTTTGTTTTTTCTTTTTTCCTATTTCTTTCTTTCTTTCTTTCTTTCTTTCTTTCTTTCTTTCTTTCTTTCTTTATTGTTGGAAAAAAATGGAAATCTCGGAAAAAAGATTTTTACATTATTTTATGCTGAATAATATAAAATATAATGGTTCATATTAAAGGCCAATATGTTGATAAAAATATGATTTATACTCGAAATTCTGATGATTTGTGTGTGGTATGATCATTGTAATGCAATTTTAGGTATCAGCATGTGTTTTGAGTGAATCCCTGCATGCATGTACAAAGTGCTTCTCATGAGCTGAAAAGGCGTTTGCCGCAGTCTCAGTGCTCTAGCGCCTTCCTTTCATGGTTTTTCGTGAAACCTTATGTAAGCACACATCTGACAAGCTTGAAAAGGGCTGTTTCACATTGTTTCCATGAAACATGATAGGACGCAGTGTGTTTATGTCAGAAATCTCGGGAAAAAAGCTTTTTTACATTATTTTATGCTAAATAATATAAAATATAACGGTTCATATTAAAGGCCAATATGTTGATTAAAAATATGATTTATACTTGAAAATCTGATGATTTGTGTGTGGTATGATCATTTTAATGCAATCTTAGGTATCAGCATGTTTTGAGTGAATCCCTGCATGCATGTACAAAAGTGCTTCTCATGAGCTGAATTGGCGTTTGCCGCAGTCTCAGCACTCTAACGCCTTCCTTTCATGGTTTTGCGTGAAACCTTATGTAAGCACACATCTGACAAGCTTGAAAAGGGCTGTTTCACCTTGTTTCCATGAAACATGATAGGACACAGTGTGTTTATGTCAGAAATCTCGGAAAAAAAGCTTTTTTTTACATTATTTCAGGCTAAATAATATAAAATATAATAGTTCATATTAAAGGCCAGTATGTTGATAAAAATATGATTTATACTCGAAAATCTGATGATTTGTGTGTGGTACACAGTAAATTTTAAAGTGTTGAAATAACCCTTTAATAGTTAAATTTAACACTGGATCCGAGTGTATTTGGTCCCACTCAGAATTGGTGCTAAAATGACTCTTGACATAGTGTTAAATATTCAGAGTAAAATTAACTCTGTGTGGAGTAAAAATTTAACACTGCTCAACACTGAATAGAGTTACTATCATTTAACACTAAAAGAAATTAACTCTTAATAGTGTCAACACAATTTAACACTAAGGTACATTAACACCAATAGTGTTAATATTTCACTTTTGTAGAGTTTATTTACATTTTTATTATTGAAAAAAATCCCACTCAGTGAGTACAATTTTAAAACATTTTTTGATCAAATAACTCCAATAAGTGTCAATATTTAACTCTGTGGTTTGACCAATTTTCAACTCAGTGTTTTTTTGTTTTGTTTTTCTTTTACATTGAATACATAGAATAGAACAGAACAGAAAACAACTTCATCAACATACCATTTAAAACCTTTATTAAAACAATGTCAGGCTTTAATGCACAAAAAAAAACCCATCACATCTGCATAAAATGGCAATATGGCACTATATGCATTGCAGAATCTGTTGTACCATATTTCAGTTGAACATCAAATGGTTTGAAATAACACAGCTCGTTAACATTCACTACCTTTAAAACTCGGTCTGGATGTAGTCTGACTGTAAATGCATCGTAATGGTCATCAAAACAGTGTTTCCATTAGTATTCCACATAACAGTACATTTTCATCCTTCACAGCAATAGTCTTGATCTTACAAAGCACTGCCATCTCACATGCTACTTCTGTACAGATAATAAAGTCAGGGCGATACTCTGTACCATGATGTTTGATCCACTTTACAGAATAGACAAGTTCTGATATTTCCACTCCTAGTTTGGAAGCCATGTCAATGCCACCTTCAAGTCCACTGAGTTCCACCATCTTCCCTGGACCAAGAGTCAATCTGTACTGGCTAAAATACTCCCAGTGCATTGCCATACAACTCTGGTGCTTTTTAGCTAGCGTTTTGATGATGTTTTTGAAGCTCTTTAATTGTGTTTTAAAGAATTTGTGTTTAGCTTCATAGCGCATGCACCACATGTGCAGAATTGGTCCAATTTTTCTTATACACCATGGGTAATGTATAATTATGTGATGCTTTGGCAACAGATTTTTTTCTGGAAACAATTTTTTGAATAGCTGGTGATGTTCAATTGTTAAATGTTTAAGATGAATGGTCATGCCTTGAGTTAGGGCTGGTGAAAATATGATGTTAACAATCTGCAGACGTAAAAGCAAAAGATACCAGTGCTTATCATCTCTCTGCGCTAAATCACCAAATAACAGCGGCATGTTGCGCAACAAGCACCCTGACTGGATGGCAGTTAAACCCAAATCGTTGCTTCCACCAAACAATTTGAGCACTGGAGGACGGTTCCTCTGCTGATTGTAATCATAATCAAAAGAATGTATTCTACCAGCAAGATCATTAGCACTCAAAAAATTATGCTGACTGTACTGCAGAACAAGTTTTACCTCTAGCTGAGCAACACCTTCTAAAATGTCATGCATTATATCCACAGCAAAATTGTCTACCGTGTTGAAATACTTGAGTGTATTTAACAAACACATCCGTTTAATGCCATAAAAATGAGGTAGTGTAAGAGTCATCTTGTAACTTTTTACAGTGCAGAGTATGAATCTCAGTTGTTCTTTTTTTTTTTTATTAGATGCAAAATACAAATACAAAGACCAACAAAACAAAATGCGTGTGTGTGTGTTTGTGTGTGTGTGTGTGTGTGTGTGTGTGTGTGTATACATACATATATATATACACACATACATAAATCAAAGAGGAAAATATATTAATAATAATAATTATAATGACAATAATAACGATGAAGACAGTAACAGTATCACACAAGACAAAATGTAAATGTAAAATTGGGTATGAGGAAGGTGACTATCAACAGTAATAGCAATAATAATAATGATGATAATAATAATAATAATAATGAAAAATCCAATTAATAAGAAATAGTAATAATAGTATTAGCAGTAGTAGTAATGATAATCTCAGTAGTTGACAACCTCAGGGTTATCTTCGGAAAACACAAACTGAAAGCGATCTTTCTCAAGGACACAGAAACGACAGAAATATTGAGCCCCAAATGACTCCACAAACCCTAATAAACCATGTAAGCCAAGGTTATCCCTTGTTACTTGAACAATTGTACCCCTAACACAGCTTCCAGACACTGGATTCTTAACCCCCTCAATCTCAAGCACTTTTAGATAATTTACTAGAGGCTCAATTATAGATTTAAATCCATACCATCTAATATCCTGTGCATGAAAGAGGGCACATCAATGAATATTATCCAATGAAGAGTTAAACATAGGGGTGAAATTCCTTAATGTAAAATATATAGCACCCAATTTGTGTAAAGCTTTTTTGAACCCAAAGGATTAGCGGTCTCAAAATCGTCATAAAATAACTGAATTTGTAAGGCATCTTTTTCTGTGTAAAATAAAGGTTTACTTGTAAAATGTGCCGCATCACTTAAGTCAACATAAACGCCTTCCTTTGGAACATGCCTGGGTTTAAACAAATCAATAAGATGCTGATTTTGTAAAATTGACTTTAATGTTTCTGATATGGGAATATAAGCAAATTTATCTGTTACAACAACCTGATCGAATGTTCCTGTGGTTTTATTGCTCCTGCTATCAAATCTTGTGCCGAGCACTATTTGAGTTGGTTCAACAGTTAGCCATTTCTCTGAAAAATGTCTCTTTCGTTTGGCTTCCGAATTTAACAAAGTAAACGGATTTTTCAAATGTTCAATTGAACTTTCTATTTTCCTTTTAGTAGCAATGTCATTTGGAGACAGACAGAGCAAAGCTGCATCCTTCAAAAACAACCTCCATAGATGAAACAAAACCACTTATAGCAGACTGACTTAACCCAGCAACTTTTAGTTGTGCAACAGCAGACACACACATATCCAAAGTGCTCTTATTTGACTTTAATAATACAGACGTTGTGGCCACCTCTCCAACACTGCCAATCTGATCAAATGATTGAGCACTAATTTTTCCTTCTAACTCAGCAGTCTCACGGTTGTTAGTGGTGTCAAAATTCTGGTCAATTTGCTTGTCATGTTTTGTATTCAAATGTTTTCTAAAACCTGAAAAATTACCAAACACAGAACTACACCCGGTCTCTACACATTTAAGGCAAAGATTCTTTCCAGGAACAAAACCATGAACTAATCTGAAGTGCCTAATAAGCAATTTTGAACCAAGTAACAGCCTGACAAACAAAACACTTCATAAGGACAGAAGGCACCTAGCTAAGCAGCCTTGATGAAGTACTGGTGAAGGGAATTCTTCTGAGGTCCCACGGCCAGGAGATAGGGCTGAGCAATAGCTGTGATTTCTCGAAAATGCTCCTCAATGTTTGTTCCACTCTGAGAAAACCAAGCAAATTGAAGAAAACCATCACCAATATCTTAAATGTAAAACAGAAAAATTCAACCAACCAACCAACCAACCAAACCTTCTTGAAGACAACAAGGTGCTTCTCTGCTTGAGACACAGACACTTTTCCTGGTCTTTTCTGGCCTTGGGCAGAAGGTGGGATCAGATGCAACAGAAGTATTATAGAAAAGAGGTCACTATCCCAACCTGTATAAACACAAGGAACATAAAAAAATGTATGGGGACAAAATATTTCACCTTAAAATTAGAAAAGTTAAAAAGTTAAAAAGTTCACTTCCAGAACAAAATTTTATTGATAATTTACTCACCCCCTTGTCATCCAAGATCTTCATGTCTTTCTTTCTTCAGTCGTTTTTTTTCTTAAGTACATTTTATATTGTTAATATGTTAAAAGTATGATTATAAACACTTTACCAAGCCTTTAATGTCTTTGAATCGTGGAAAGACTGTCAATATATCACTTGACTGCATGGGGTCAAGAACCATGTTGCGCGAAAGTCGAATGTCAATTTCATTTTCTTCTTGATGGCATCCTCATCAGAAGAATGGCTCAAGAATGCAACTGCTTCCTTGCATTCATCCTCACTCAAGATGGTCTCTGGATTAAACTCTGACTGCCTTTTTACAGTTGGTCCACCAGACCCCGCATCAGCAGACGCTCCTTGTCCTGATTAACAAACCATTTTAAAAGCTTCAACACTGCTTTAAGAATGATAAATGAAGATAATCCTTAAAAAAGGCAACCTTGCAACAGAACTCCTGAGAAAGATGGCAGAATGAGATATATAAATAACGAAAAAGGTATGAGATTTTGGACACATTGTGTACCTTCAAATGATGCACGTCGTTCTTTAGCTAAGCCTCTTTGTACAGTTTTGATTCTCCATGCTAAGTACCCAGTACCGCTTTCACCATCATAATAATGTTCCTTAGAAAGAGAAAAATACAGATAATAAGTCTTTCAATTCAACAGCAAAATACACCACCTGTAGCATGGGTATGTGAGATCAGCAGCATTACACAGTATTAGAACTCATAGCTGACACTTACATAGCCATTTTTGGAAAAGGGGTCACTGAGGTAAGGGAACAAAGTCACAATTCCTCTGGCATATTTTTCTTTGACCTGCCTTGGTGGTGATGTACTGCAGTAAAAAATAAAAAAATTTAAAAACATTTAAGATAAAAAAAGACTGTGTCCTTTGCACAAGTTTAAACAACAAAACATTTTTAGAACTTAAGATCATATATCCACCGGGTAATGATCATGAAGATTACCCATTCTTTTCCGTCATGTCAGCTGCCAAGATGTTGACCATTTTCCCCCTTGTTTCGTCCCCCAAAGACTTTGTTCGGTTGTATTAGTTTATTATACGCTCCCCACCAGGTTTCTGGACAAGGATGGTTTCCACCATCTTAAAAATTATAATAAAAAAATGGATATAAATTAGTCTTAAAAACTGTAAGTCTCGTAAATCAACTTCAATCATAGAAATATCAAATTAACGTTAATTTTTTAAATTAAGCTTTGTTCAATCATGACTGTATCCTGTGAGTCACTGGAGTCAATGGATGAAGACAGGGACAGATTTGACTGCCCATGAGAGGCTTGTGGAGAGGCAGAATACAAGTCTAGTGAAGATACATTTTTATGGGGAATTATTATTAATTAGTAGTATTACTAATTAGTATTACACATCTGACATTTCTAATGAGTAATGTAATAAATACAAACCTGCACCATGTTTTATGGTAAGAACTCCAACTGAGGGCTCTGTGACTACATCCTCAAAAACATCATCATCCACCTCAGTCCCTGATTCATCAAAAATCTTCACATTCTCGGGTACAGCTGGGACACCAAACTTTAAAAATGCTTAAAAGGTATTCAGAAAAGTTATATGACTTACAAGGTTTTACATAACAATGATGAACTTTGAACATCAGGGCACATGCAATGTGTGATTGTATATATAAAATTACTAGACATCCATCAAGTAACAAAAAAAAGCATATTCCTAAAATAATATAATGAAAATATATATACAAATATTTTTACCAGCAGACAAAAATTCCTCCGGGCTCAGCTCGGTTATCTTGACAAATTTTTGGGCATCCCCAAGTTTCACCTTAACCAGTATGCTCTGAAAGAAGTGACTGAGTATTACACAGATTAAAAACGTGTAAAAAGTTTTCATGCCCAAAATATAAATAAGTACAGAAATTCTGTTGCAGACGTTTGCATAGTCACCTCAGTATTTGTGATTAGGTCTAAGAATTGGTCATAAAAGGTAGCAAAAAAAAAGAATAATTCTCAAATACTTGAGTAAATACTTACAGTGATAGGTGTTTCACTTTTCATCTAAAGTTAATGATGCCATACAGTTTCTGATCCAAGTTGCCTAAAATAGTGAATTAAAAACAGCGACAATAATAATAATAATAATAATACATTAATTGTGCATTAAATGTGCTGTGCCATGCAATATGTAAAGCACATGTTAATTATTTTCTAATATACAGAGTTTAAACACAATCACTCCTTACAAACAGTTTGAAGTTCACACCTACTTATACTAGCACTAATATATACCGCTCTGCTCATGTCAGCTGTGTGTCTAACAGGAATAACATAAAACTATAATACCGAAAACACTAAGAAAGATAAAATAATAAAAATTAGCTTTGTGCAGCATTGAACCATCGCTAACCCCATACTTAACTTGCCACGAAGTCACCTATTCGGAATTTCCGAAATTAAATACACAAAACCACACAAATTGCATCAAAATACAATCCATGCAGTATTATTAGCACATTTATTCACATAAAATATTAAAATTGTGTTTTAGTATGTTACTTAAAAGACCTTACCTGTGGGTTAGAGTTGAAAGAAAATGGCGACCAGAAAACTCCTGTCCTGTTCAGAATCTTTGCAGGGGTAGATTGAGGGGCGGAGCTTAACAGAGTAAAATTAACAACGCAGAATTTAACTCTGATTATTTTCACCAACACTAGGGGACATCTTTCACTATTTGTTGTTGAGTTAACACTTTAAGAGTAAATATAGAATAACACTGCTTGATTAACACTGCTGATTTTACTGTGTATGATCATTTTAATGCAAACTTAGTTATCAGCATGTGTTTTATGCTAAATAATATAAAATATAATAGTTCATATTAAAGGCCAATATGTTGATAAAAATATGATTTTTATTCGAAAATCTGATGATTTGTGTGTGGTATGATCATTTTAATGCAATCTTAGGTATCAGCATGTGTTTTGAGTGAATCCCTGCATGCATGTACAAAAGTGTTTCTCATGAGCTGAAAAGGCGTTTGCCGCAGTCTCAGTGCTCTAGCGCCTTCCCTTCATGGTTTTTCGTGAAACCTTATGTAAGCACACATCTGACAAGCTTGAAAAGGGCTGTTTCACCTTGTTTCCATGAAACATGATAGGACACAGTGTGTTTATGTCAGAAATCTCGGAAAAAAGCTTTTTTACATCATTAGTTCATATTAAAGGCCAATATGTTGATAAAAAAAAGTATGATTTAAACTCGAAAATCTGATGATTGTGTGTGGTATGATCATTTTAATGCAATCTTAGGTATCAGCATGTGTTTTGAGTGAATCCCTCTATTTGTCTAATAAAGACATGACAGTTGAATCAAAAAATCAGATACTTGTAATAATCATACAGTACAATATGGTATCATGCAGTTTTCCACTGATTCAGTCCACTGTTCATTCCTTGTGTTTCTTGACACATTTCAAGCCTTGTCTACTTACTGTTATTCCCATGTAATGTTTTTTTTTTTCTGCTGCAGTTCAACCATGAAGGCCTGACTCACACAGTCTCCTCGGAACAGTTAATGTTTAAATATTCGTGCCACTTGAACTGCAAGAAGCATTTATTTGGTCTGTATTCTGAGGTGCTATAAATCTGCGGTTTCTGAGTCTGGTAATTCTAATAAACATCTGCAACAGAGATATCTCTTGTGCATAAGTAAATAAGTACATGAGTGGGTAGGTGTACAGTTTTTAGATAGCTACTCAAGTGATTGGTTAATGTAGTTTAGAAAATAAATAATTTTAATGAAACCAATTTCAAAGGTGACGGTACTTTTATTTTTACTTAAAAGTGCAGCTTTATTTAAAAAAGCCAAGAAGCACGATAAAAGTATGTAAGCACCATCTAGCTCTGAAAAGTGCTTGCCAGCTATTTATTTATTTATTTATTTATTTATTTATTTATTTATTTATTAGTTTGTTTCAAGAAACAAGGAAAATTAGAGCCCCCCTAAATAATTATATACTGAAATTTCTGTTATAACTGCCAGAGTTCACATGATAAATGTACCTGAACTACTATGGGATCATATTTTGTATACAGTCGTGGCCAACATTTTGAGAATGACACATATTAATTACTTTATCACTATATTACAAATATAAAACAAAAACATTTTCACTTAAATTCAACTCTGCCGCAAAACAATCAACCATTTGATTTAGAAGATATGTTCAATTGTGGTGAAGAAGGTTTAAGGGCGGACAAAAAAATGTCCAGCAAAAGCGCCAGGATCATCTCCTAAAGTTGCAGTGCAGAGCTTGCTCAGGAATGGCATCAGGCAGGTGTGAGTGCATCTTCAGTCATGCCAACAGTAAAGCATCGTGAGACCATTCATTTGTGGGGTTGCTTATCAGCCAAACAATCCCTTTTCCAGCATGATGAAGCACCTTGAAAAGGTGCTCAGGGAACTAAACATCTAAATTTTGGGTCTGTGGTCAGGAAACTCCCTAGACCTTAATCCCATGGAGGACTTGTGGCTAATCCTCAAGAGGCAGGTGGGCAAACAAAAACCCACAGATTCTGACAAAGTCCAAGCATTGATTATACATGAAGCATTGGTGGGCTGCCATCCAGAAGTTGATTAAGAGCATGCCAGGGTGAATTGCAGATATCTTGAAAAAGAAGGGTCATCGCTGCAAATATTGACTTTTTGAATAAACTTAATGTAATTGTTAACAAAAGTCTTTGACACATATGAAAACCTTGCAATTATACTTCAGTATACCATAGGTAACATCTGACAAAAAGACCTAAAAACACTGAAGCAGAGGACTTTAACATTAACATTTATGTTATTCTCAAAACATTTGGCCATGGATAATAATAGGAAGCAGTTTCAAAGAGTAAAAGAGTAGTATTTATTTGAGTTGAGTGTGAATAATAGCCACGCAGTAGGGATTCCAGTTAGACTTACCAAACCTATAAAAATGCAGAAAAGCTGGACCACATCTGTATAAGCCACTGAGTATAACCCGCCTACCGCATGTGTAGAAGATGGCAATCAGTGCTGATATTATAACAGACATGTTCATGTTGATGTCCACTATGACACTTATGGTGGTGTCAACATTTAAAGATGCTTACAACCATGTATAAAATTCATATAATAATCAAATCATGCTGTTATTCTAAACTCTTCTTTATATGCTTGTGCTTGTCTGAATCATCTGTTTCAATTTTCAGCAAGTTCAGTCCATGTGGATGTCACTCTAATCCTTCCAGCCTTTGTTGCCTGTGGATCTGGGCCTCTTTCTCCTATTATTTAATCTACTTTTAATTAGATCTCATTAATGGAATGGCTTTTTGTACTTTTTGGTAAGGGTTTGGGGTTTGTCAAAAGTATATGTGTTTGCAAAGACTTCTTTGAAATCTTTCTTTTCATTAATTATTTTGTACATTTTTCTCATTTTCCTTAGTAACCACACACACACACACACACACACACACACACACACACACACACACACACACACACACACACATACACAAACACACACAATGAGGTAATTTTGCAAGGCCAAAGCCAATCTATTGGTATGTTTTATGTTTTTGGGAAGTGAAAGGGAACCAAACCTGAGGTGACCTATTCATCCATGGGGAGAACATGTGAAACTGAACATAACTAGAGACTCTGCAGGTTTGAGGCAGTAGCCTCACTATCATTTTGGCCTTAATCACATGCAATCATTTACCAGGTTCTTTTTATCATAAATCTTGTACATAAAATAAAAATCTATTTATTTTTGGTTTACTGTCTATTTACCGTTGAGTTTGAACTGCAATTATACCTGTAATCTTGTTATAATCAAGATTGTAATTATAAACAATTATGACCAAAACTGTAATTATACTAACCTTGAGTTATAAACAATCTTGAGATGTAAGCAATCTTGATTGTAATTATGTTATATAAACAATATTCATTGTATTATGCCAATCTTGAGAGATGCCAAGCAATGCATAAAATTGTTTTTAGTTTCACCTTGTGTGAAGTTGAACAATTATTAAGCATTCACAACTATAATGTATTCTAAGGGTGCTTTCACATCTATAGTTCGGTTCATTTGGTCCGGACCAAAAGCAAAAAAAATGATACATTGTAGCTTTTTAGCAGTTTTGGTTCCTTTTTACACCACACTGATCGTTCTGTTCTGCACCAGTTGAACAAACCAAAATGCAGTCATGTGATAACATCCACATCACTCATTGGCCACATGTCTTTGAGCATATTTCCTTAACTGCTTCTCGATTGGTCAGAATAAACGTGCGGGAAATTCCAACGAAACTCCTGAAGTAAAAAAAAAGAGGAAAATACAGGAAAATACAGCATACACCATGGAGAGACGACTGTTGGCTGCAAATTATGTTCATGGTTGTAATCTACTACATCGCTTGTATACAGCACTCTATGCAAAGACTTAATTTTCAGAATGAAACGTGGATGCGGCTTGAAAATATCATTTTAATGCACTGCAAACGGCGAAGATGCATCGCAAGACACTTCAGGAGGTGGCGAGCATTACTTTTGCATAACTGTGACATGCTCATCTTCTGAAAATATTGCCAACGACCCACTACAGCAGCTGGTTTAGTCCAAAATGCACAATACTTTTTGCAGTTAGGTCTATTCGATCTCGGATCGTGTTCTCACCACAAACGAACGTATCAGAGTTTGTTTGAAAGCGTACCGAGACCACCTCTTCAAGGAGGTCTCGGTACGCTTGTTTGGTCTGCTTTTGGTGCGCACCAGAGTTCGAATGCTGCATTCTCACCTGCCTAATTGAACTCTGGTACGATTCAACCGAACTAAACAAGGCAGGTGTGAAAGCACCCTAAATAACATACCCAGCGCTGACAAAATGGCTGCTGACCAGAACATTTCCCCCATCAATGTAGGTATAAAGAGAAGACCACCCATTCTCTTCCCATAAAGCTGCTGAAAGGGATCAAGCATGGTCACATATCTCCTGGACCGCATCAGTTTAGCAAAGAACAAACCATCTAAATCACAAAGATGGAAGAGCATCAAGAGCAATGCTAATGGATACCTAAAGCAAAAATATGTAAGAATCATGATCTGTGACAAGGTTAGTATAAAAATTTTATATTTCTAAAAACATATGTTACCTCATTCATTCTGCCTAAATTTCTTCTGGTATTCATCCTTTTACCTTTTTTTTTTTTTATATAATATGGCTATTAACAAAGCAAACTTCACTCAGCATCATGGCCCTGTTGTAAATATTGGCTATATATCCTGAGAGAATCAATATTAGACAGATGAGTTATTTCTAGAAAGCTGAAGTCAGCAACCATGCAGCAGCAATTTGACTTGTATGAGAGCTGTTCCAGAAGTTTGATGTACTGCAGTTGATGTACATTTATAAAACAAATCAGGTGTGTAATGTGTGAGTCCTACCTACTACCAGGCTAAGTGCATAACCAAAGGGTGCCTGTACCCATGCCAGTCCATAGCCAGGCAAATACACATTTTCTGCTGTTCCATTGATATATCCACCACCAACCCATGTGGCTAAAAGTTTTAAGAAAAAAACTAATTAAACTAATAAATTAATTGTTTAAATACATGCTTGTAGTGCAAAGTAAGTAAGTGTGTGTGTGTGTGTGTGTGTGTGTGTGTGTGTGTGTGTGTGTGTGTGTGTGTGTGTGTGTGTCTGAGAGAGAGAGAGAGAGAGAGAGAGAGAGAGAGAGAGAGAGAGAGAGAGTCACTTCTTGTGCATTATAAGGTACATTAAACAATATGTATGTACAGTAAATTCATTTGCATGTATTTCTCTCTTGAAATCAATTATTCAAAGCATTGAAAAATGAGTACATTGTTTCCTTTAATAAATTAACAAATCATTATTAAGCATTATTAGCTCCTGATTTTCGCACTGGTACAGATTTGACTGAATCTGTAAAATCATCAATATAAACGTCCTATATTTAAACCCCTTTTGACGGACAGTCTAGTACATCAGCGTCGCACATAATAACAGTCGAATATTATTTAAACAAAGGAATGCAATCTATTTAAAAAATCAGTGTAAAATCTACAACATACATAAAGTAGATTTTTCCCCAGGCTTATTTCTAAAGTCATATTAAACTTACCGGTCTTGCAAAGCACATTCTTATTCTCTTGCATACTTATTATTAATGTGCTTGCAAAGCACATTCTTATTCTCTTGCATACTTATTATTATTATTATTATTATTATTATTATTATTATTATTATTATTATTGTTATTGTTATTATTATTAATGTGCTTGCAAAGCTCCTAAGGGCCCAGTTCCTTAGACTCTTGGGGATTTTTTAGAAGCATTTGTTTTGGAAAATATTACCCCAGTGAAGAAAGGGGAGCGTTTGAAGGTAAGCGCCGCGCTTTGTGTGTGGGCTTAATAAAATCCCGAGAGTCTAAGCTTTCAAACAATATAACATTTAACCGTGTATTTAGAGGTTTAATGCTTAAAACTAGTGGTGGCGTGCCGTGGACAGTACGGTGGTCACATATGTTGTTGTTTCTGCCATTTGTATAACTTTTTGTTGTTTGCAACTATCAGTGTAGTTTTAATAATTTTTTATTTCACTTTAAACTAATGTCCTTTTAAGAGCAGCAACGGCTCTTTTAAGAGCCACCCATTAATTAAAATTAAGATAAGAATGGCTTTAATATAATAAAGCTTGGGTACTGTTAGACACGCCATTCTTCACATTAGTGAATTAATACATAAAACCGCAAAGGTTTTCTTATCTTCCTGAATGGAGTAGGGGATAGCGATTCTGTTTAGCATGCAAGAGTTTCACGGTTCGAATCCACCCTTGGACAGTATTTTTTTTCTAACACTTTATAATAAAGGTTCATTAGTTGACATGTTTCTGCCATTTGTATAACTTTTTGTTGTTTTCAACTATGTAGTTTTTTATAATTTTTTATTTCAGATTGTGAAAGCTACTGGACCGCTATGGTGCCAATACTTTTGGATGTGATCGGCCATGAGCATGTGAAGTGATCCGAATACCCGTGGGGCAGTTCCCTTCATTGTGCTGAGTGTTTTGATATGTCACATGTCCATGATGTGCAAATGTTTTATTACGCACCTTTTGTGGTCAGGGCTACATGTGACGTCACGTGACGTGACCAGAATACCCATGGGGCAGTTCCCCTCATTGTGCTGAGTGTTTTGATATGTCACATGTCCATGTTGTGCAAATTTTTAATTTAGCTTGTTTTTGGGGTGGCGCGACACGTGACATCACGTGACGTGACCAGAATACCCGTGGGGCAGTTCCCCTCATTGTGCTGAATGTTTTGATATGTCACATGTCCATGTTGTGCAAATTTTTGATTTCGCTTGTTTTGGGGGCGGGGCTACACGTGACCTCACGTGACGTCAAGTGACGTGACCAGAATACCTGTTGGGCAGTTCCCCTCATTGTGCTGAGTGTTTTGATATGTCACATGTCCATGTTGTGCAAATTTTTGATTTTGCTTGTTTTGGGGGCGTTGCTACACATGACCTCACGTGACGTGACCAGAATACCCGTGGGGCAGTTCCCCCCATTGTGCTGAGTGTTTTGATATGTCACATGTCCATGTTGTGCAAACTTTTGATTTCGCTTGTTTTGGGGGCGGGGCTACATGTGACCTCACGTGACGTCACGTGACCAGAATACCCGTAGGGCAGTTCCCCTCATTGTGCTGAGTGTTTTGATATGTCACATGTCCATCTTGTGCAAATTTTGAATTTTGCTTGTTTTTGGGGCGGGGCTACATTTGACATCACGTGACGTCACGTGACGTGACCAGAATAACCGTGGGGTAGTTCCCCTCATTGTGCTGAGTGTTTTGATATGTCACATGTCCATGTTGTGCAAATTTTTGATTTCGCTTATTTTGGGGGCGTGGCTACACGTGAAGTCACGTGACGTGACCAAAATACCCGTGGGGCAGTTCCCCTTAATGTGCTGAGTGTTTTGATATGTCACATGTCCATGTAGTGCAAATTTTTGATTTCGCTTGTTTTGGGGCGGGGCTACACGTGACGTCACGTGACGTGACCAGAATACCCGTTGGGCAGTTCCCCTCATTGTGCTGAGTGTTTTGATATGTCACATGTCCATGTTGTGCAAATTTTTGATTTCGCTTGTTTTGGGGAGGGGCTACACGTGACGTCACGTGACGTGACCAGAATACCCGTTGGGCAGTTCCCCTCACTGTGCTGAGTGTTTTGATATGTCACATGTCCATGTTGTGCAAAATTTTGATTTTGCTTGTTTTGCGGGCGTGGCTACACGTGACCTCACGTGACGTGACCAGAATACCCGTTGGGCAGTTCCCCCTATTGTGCTGAGTGTTTTGATATGTCACATGCCCATGTTGTGCAAACTTTTGATTTCGCTTGTTTTCGGGCGTGGCTACACATGACGTCACGTGACGCGACCAGAATACCCGTGGGGCAGTTCCCCTCAATGTGCTGAGTGTTTTGATATGTTGCATGTCCATGTTGTGCAAATTTTTGATTTCGCTTGTTTTGGGGGCGGGGTTACACATGAAGTCACGTGACGTGACCAGAATACCCGTGGGGCAGTTCCCCTCAATGTGCTGAGTGTTTTGATATATCACATGTCCATGTAGTGCAAATTTTTAAGTTGGCTTGTTTTTTGGGCGTGCGACACGTGACGTCACGTGACGTGACCAGAATACCCGTGGGGCAGTTCCCCTCATTGTGCTGAGTGTTTTGATATGTCACATGTCCATGTTGTTCAAATTTAAAATTTTCACATCACGTCACATGACCTCACGTGACATCACGTGACGTGACCAGAATACCCGTGGGGCAGTTCCCCTCAATGTGCTGAGTGTTTTGATATGTCACATGTCCATGTTGTGCAAATTTTTGATTTCACTTGTTTTGGGGGCGGGGCTACACGTGACGTCACGTGACATGACCAGAATACACGTGGGGCAGTTCCCCTCATTGTGCTGAGTGTTTTGATATGTCACATGTCCATGTTGTGCAAATTTTTAATTTTCACATGACCTCACGTGACTTCACGTGACATGACCAGAATACCCGTGGGGCAGTTCCCCTCATTGTGCTGAGCGTTTTGATATGTCCAATGTCCATGTTGTGCAAATGTTTGATTTCGCTTGTTTTGGGGGCGTGGCTACACGTGACGTCATGTGGTGTCGAGTGACGTCATCAGAATACCCGGTGGGGTGCCAATTCTTTTGGCAAAAAGTGGCTACTGAGTGTTTGGACATTTCATGTCAATACAGCAGTCATTATGGGATTCTACTTATTATACTACATAGAACAGTACATGCAGTTCCTAATGTTGGATGTATTGTGTGTGTGAGAGCTTAGAGGACTTTTCGGAATTCCCTATTCAAGTCTATGGGATGTTCGATCACTGACTACCGGAAAACCGAAAATTCCGTCAGAACTCCGAGATAAAAACGTTGTCTGGAGTAAGGTCCTAAAGAACCTGTCCGAGTTCGGTGTAAATTGCTCGAAAACTTGCTGAGTTACAAACCTCAAAAGTTTATAATGGAAGTCTATGGGAAAAAATGCCACATTGAGCTTCCGTACCGGGAATGCTGGAATTCCGATCGCTTAGAAAAATAGAAGCAACAAACTTCAGACCAGGGTCTACGACATATCCGAATTTGGTGCATGTGGCTCGAACGCCCTGGGCCGCATTTTTTTTAATAAATTTTTGTCTAAGAATAATAATAACTAGATTAGTAAAGTTCGTCGCGACAAACTTTGATGTTGGCTTTGACGGTGCAAGAATTCGCAAAGGCCGGTGCATTTTGGAGGCAAGTGGACAGAAGGATTGTGAAAGCTACTGGACCGCTAGAGTGCCAATACTTTTGGAGGTGAGCAGACATGAGCATGTGACGTGATCCGAATACCCGTGGGGCAGTTCCCCTCATTGTGCTGAGTGTTTTGATATGTCACATGTCCATGTTGTGCAAATTTTTGATTTCGCTTGTTTTGGGGGCAAGGCTACACGTGACGTCATGTGACGTGACCAGAATACCCATGGGGCAGTTCCCCTCATTGTGCTGAGTGTTTTGATATGTCACATGTGTATGTTGTGCAAATTTTTGATTTCGCTTGTTTTGGGGGCGGGGCTACACGTGATGTTACGTGACCTGAATACCCATGAGGCAGTTACCCTCATTGTGCTGAGTGTTTTGATATGTCACATGTCCATCTTGTCCAAATTTTTAATTTTGCTTGTTTTTGGGGCGGAGCTACATGTGACATCACGTGACGTCACCATAATATCCGTGGGGCAGTTCCCCTCATTGTGCTGAGTGTTTTGATATGTCACATGTCCATGCTGTGCAAATTTTTAATTTTGCTTGCTTTTGGGGCGGGGCTACATGTGACATCACGTGATGTGACGTGACCATAATACCCGCGGGGCAGTTCCCCTCATTGTGCTGAGTGTTTTGATATGTCACATGTCCATGTTGTGCAAATTTTTAATTTTCACGTGAACTCACGTGACGTCACGTGACGTGACCATAATACCCGTGGGGCAGTTCCCCTCAATGTGCTGAGTGTTTTGATATGTCACATGTCCATGTTGTGCAAATTTTTGATTTCACTTGTTTTGGAGGCATGGCTACACGTGACCTCACGTGACGTCACGTGACGTGACCATAATACCCTATTCAAGTCTATGGGATGTTCGATCGTCGACTACGGGAAAACCGAAAATTCCATCGGAACTCTGAAATAAAAATTTGGTCCGGAGTAAGGTCCTAAAGAACCTGCCCGAGTTCGGTGTAAATCGCTCAAAAACTTGCAGAATTACAAACCTCAGAAGTTTATTATAGAAGTCTATGGGAAAAAAGGCCATTTTGAGCTTCCGAACCGGGAATGCCAGAATTCCGATCGCTTAGAAAAATAGAAGCAACAAACTTCAGACCAGGGTCTACGACATATCAGAATTTGGTGCATGTGGCTCGAACGCCCTAGGCCGCATTTTTCTAAATAAATTTTTGTCTAGGAAGAATAATAACTAGATTTGTAAAGTTCGTCGCGACAAACTTTGATGTTGGCTTTGACGGTGCAAGTATTCGCAAAGGCCGGGGCATTTTGGAGGCGAGTGGACAGTAAGATTGTGAAAGCTACTGGACCGCTAGGGTGCCAATACTTTTGATGGTGAGCTAACATGAGCATGTGACTTGACCACAGACAACCCGTGGGGAAGTTTCCCTCATTGTGCTGAGTGTTTTGATATGTCACATGTCCATGTTGTGCGAAATTTTTGATTTCTCTTGTTTTGGGGGCGGGGCTACACGTGACGTCACGTGACGTGACCAGAATACCCGTGGGACAGTTCCCCTCATTGTGCTGAGTGTTTTGATATGTCACATGTCCATGTTGTGCAAATTTTTGATTTCGCTTGGTTTGGGGGCGTAGCTACACGTGACGTCACGTGATGTGACCAGAATACCCGTGGGGCAGTTCCCCTCATTGTGCTGAGTGTTTTGATATGTCACATGTGTATGTTGTGCAAATTTTTGATTTCGCTTGTTTTGGGGGCGGGGCTACAACAATAATAATAATAATAATAATAATAATAATAATAATAATAATAATAATAATAATAATAATAAGTTCAAGTTTATTTATATAGCACATTTACAAACAGCCACACGGCTGACCAAAGTGCTTCACAGTTTGATATTTCAGATACACTTAAAAAATACACAATAAGATAGTACAAGAAACTAAAATAAGAATTATAAAAAAATTATTAAAAAAAATAAAATAAAACAAAATAAAATAGCCAGTTTAAGACCATAAGATATAACAGACATAAAACCCTGGGCAATCACGAAAAGGCCAGAGAAAATAAGTGGGTCTTTAGCATGGACTTAAAACTAGAAATGGTGGGTGCCATCCTAATCTCTAGTGGCAGGGAGTTCCATAATTTAGGACCGGCCACAGAAAAGGCACGCTCTCCTCTACGCTTGAGCCGTACACGAGGGACAACCAACAAAGCCTGGTCAGATGAACGGAGACTTCTAATAGGAAAATAGGGATGAAGAAGTTCAGATAGGTAGAGAGGAGCGATATTATGGAGAGACTTATAGACAAAGAGTAAAATCTTAAAATCTATTCTCTGAGAAATCAGAAGCCAGTGTAGAGATTTGAGAATGGGAGTGATGTGTTCATGTTTGCGACAACTGGAGAGAAATCTGGCAGCAGCATTTTGAACGAGCTGGAGACGCGTAATCTGAGTTTTAGATATACCGCAATATAAAGAGTTACAGTAATAATGTCACATGTCCATGTTGTGCAAATTTTTAATTTCGCTTGTTTTGGGGGCGGGACTACACGTGACGTCACGTGACGTGACCAGAATACCCGTGGGGCAGTTCCCCTCAATGTGCTGAGTGTTTTGATATGCCACATGTCCATGTTGTGCAAATGTTTGTTTACGCTTGTTTTGGGGGCGGGGCTACACGTGACCTCACGTGACGTCACGTGACCAGAATACACGTGGGGCAGTTCCCCTCATTGTGCTGAGTGTTTTGATATGTCACATATCCATGTTGTCCAAATTTTTAATTTTGCTTGTTTTAGGGGTGGGGTTACATGTGACATCATGTGACGTCACGTGACGTGACCAGAATACCCGTGGGGCAGTTCCTCTCATTGTGCTGAGTGTTTTGATATGTCAGATGTCCATGTTGTGCAAATTTTTGATTTCGCTTGTTTTGGGGCGTGGCTACACGTGACGTCACGTGGTGTCGAGTGACGTCACCAGAATATCCGGTGAGGTGCCAATACTTTTGGCAAAAAGTGGCTACTGAGGGTTTGGACATTTCATGTCAATACTGCAGTCATTATGGGATTCTACTTATTATTATACCGCGTGGATCACAGAGAGGGAAGCCGTGCCTGAGCTCTGCGCACGCTGTGTGTGTGCGAGCTGAGAGGAATTTTCGGAATTCCCCATTCAAGTCTATGGGATGTTCGATCGTCAACTACCGGAAAGCCGAAAATTCTGTCGGAACTCCGAAATAAAAACTTTGTCCGGAGTAAGGTCCTAAAGAACCTGTCCGAGTTCGGTGTAAATCGCTCAAAAATTTGCCGAGTTCTAAACCTCAAAAGTTTATAATGGAAGTCTATGGGAAAAAAGGCCATTTTGAGCTTCTGTACCGGGAATGCCGGAATTCCGATCTCTTAGAAAAATAGAAGCAACAAACCTCAGACCAGGGTCTACAACATATCCGAATTTGGTGCATGTGGCTCGAACGCCCTAGGCCGCATTTTTTTAAATAAATTTTTGTTTAAGAATAATAATAATAATAATAATAATAATGATAATAATAATAAAAATAATAAGCTTATAACGGAAATCGGAATGTTGGCTTCTGCATAGCCAACATAATAATAATAATAATAATAAGTATGCAAGAGAATAAGAATGTGCTTTGCAAGCACATTAATGAATGCCTATGTCAAAAGTTTACAGCACCTGGTATTCCCAGGCAGTCGCTTATCCAAGTACTGTTTTTTTTTTTTCCTTATTTATTTATTTATTTATTTATTTATTTATTTATTTATTTATTTATTGTAATTGTTGTTTTCTATCAAAACATTAGCTACAGGGTATAAATATTAAGATGTTGTTGTTAGAGAATTCAAACTGTAAAGTAAATGAATGCCTATGTCAAAAGCTTACAGCACTTGGTATTCCCAGGCAGTCGCCTATCCAAGTACTGTTTTTTCTTTTTCTTATTTCTTATTTATTTATTTATTTATTTATTTATTTATTTATTTATTTATTTATTTTAATTGTTGTTTTCTATCAAAACATTAGCTACAGGGTATGAATATTAAGATGTTGTTGTTAGAGAATTCAAACTGTAAAGTAAATGAATGCCTATGTTAAAAGCTTACAGCACCTGGTATTCCCATGCAGTCGCCTATCCAAGTACTAACCAGGCCCAACTCTGCTTAGCTTCCGAGATCGGACGAGATCGGGCATTCTCAGAGTGGAAAGGCCGTAAGCGAGAGGAAAGTTAGAATTTACATTTACATTTACAGCTTTTGGCAGACGCCCTTATCCAGAGCGACGTACATAAGTGCTTAAATCTCTAACATTGAATACATTAATGCTGGTTCACTAGGTTACTTACTTAAGATACCATGAGTTTAAAAGATTTGTTCAAAGTTAATGAAAAAGTGTCAAAGGTTTTTTTTTTTTTTTTTAAATGCAAAAGATAAGGAAAGAAGTGCTAGTTGAAGTGTTTCCTGAATAAGTGGCTCTTCAACCTCCGCTTGAAAATAGCCAGTGACTCAGCTGTCTGGACCTCTAGGGGAAGTTCATTCCACCACCTTGGTGCCAGAACAGAGAAGAGTCTTGTAGTATACTTGCCTCTTACCCTGAGAGATGGTGGAACCAGTCGAGCAGTGCTGGTAGATCGGAGGTTGCGGGGTGCAGTGCGAGGAATGATGAGGGCTTTGAGGGTGCTAAGAGGGAACTAGTCCATTTTTGGCTTTGTAGGCCAGCATCAGTGTTTTGAATCGGATGCGTGCAGCTACCGGAAGCCAGTGGAGGGATCGTAGCAGCGGCGTGCTATACGAGAACTTTGGCAGGTTGAAAACAAGCCGGGCAGCTGCATTTTGGATCATTGGATCAGTGCGTTGCAGTAATCCAGTCTAGAAATGACAAGAGACTGAACAGGTACCTGAGCAGTCTGTGTGGACAAAAATGGCCGAATCCTTCTAATGTTGTAGAGAAGAAACTGACATGAGCGAGTCACATTAGCAACATGAGAGGAAAAGGACAGTTGATTGTCCATGGTTACCCCCAGGTTGCGAGCTGTGGCTGAAGGGGAGATCAGATCGTTGTGCAAGGATATAGTCATCCATGATGAAATTTCTGCCAGACATGCTGAGATCCGGTCAGAAGCTGTGGCATCTGAGGGTGGGAAAGAGAAGATAAGTTGTGTATCATCAGCATAGCAGTGGTAAGAGAACCCATGTGATGAAATAACTTCCCCAAGAGAGTGAGTATACAGGGAGAAAAGAAGAGGACCAAGTACTGAGCCCTGTGGGACACCAGTGGAGAGTCTGCGTGGAGCAGATGTCACTCCCCTCTGATATCTGATATGAGCGTCCTTCCAGGTAGGAGGCAAACCATTCCCAAGCTGATCCGCAAATCCCAAGACTCTTGAGGGTGGATAAGAGAGTCTTTGAGGGTGGATAAGAGAGTCTTTAGTCTGGTTGACCGTATCAAACGCTGCTGAAAGGTCAAGGAGGATAAGGACGGATGACAGTTTGGCTGATCTAGCAGTATGTAGCTTCTCAGAGACATCCAAAAGGGCTGTCTCTGTAGAGTGAGCTGCTTTAAAGCCAGACTGTTTGGGATCTTTGAGGTTGTTCTGTGAGAGATAGACAGAGAGTTGATTATAGACAATGCGTTCAAGAATTTTTGAAAGAAATGAGAGAAGTGATACCGGTCTGTAGTTACTGATGTCTGATGGATCCAGAGCAGGTTTCTTTAGGATGGGAATAACCCTTGCTCTCTTGAAAGTAGTTGGAACCTGACCAGATGCTATGGATCTATTGACGATAGTGGAAATGAAGGGCAAGAGGTCTCGTGAGATGGTCTGGAGCATAGTGGTAAGGAGTGGATCCAATGGGCAGGTGGTAGGATTGCAGGACTAGATGAGTTGTAAAATCTCTTCTGCTGCCAAAGTTGAGAAATGTGACAACGAAGGTGTAGGGGAATGCATACTCTGAGATGTAAGTGCAGTCGGGGCTGAGGTGAAGGTCCGGCAGATTTCCTCAATCTTCTCCTGGTAGAAAGAAGCAAAGTCTTCTGTAGTCAAGGAGGATGAAGAAGGTGAACCCATTCATAAATTGTTTGTGTTTTTCTTATTTCTTCTTTCTTTCTTTCTTTCTTTCTTTCTTTCTTTCTTTATTTCTTTATTTCTTTCTTTATTTATTTAAACTGTTGTTTTCTATCAAAACATTGCCTACAGGGTATGAATATTAAGATGTTGTGGTTAGAGAATTCAAATAGTAAAGTAAATGAATGCCTATGTCAAAAGTTTACAGCACCTGGTATTCCCAGGCAGTCGCCTATCCGAGTACTGTTTTTACTGTTTTTTTTTCTTATTTCTTATTTATTTATTTATTTATTTATTTGCTTACTTGTTTATTTATTTATTTTAATTGTTATTTTCGATCAAAACATTAGCTACAGGGTATGAATATTAAGATTATATTGTTATTGTTAAGATTATAAAAGCTTACAGCACGTATTCCCAGGCAGTCGCCTATCCAAGTACTAATCAGGCCAAACTCTGCTTAGCTTCCGAGATCAGACGAGATTGGGCATTCTCAGAGTGGAATGCCTGTAAGCGAGAAGAAAGTTGGAATGGGACCCATTTATAAATTTTGTTTTTTCTTTTTTCTTATTTATTTATTGATTTATTTATTTATATATATATATATATATATATATATATATATATATATATATATATATATATATATATATATATATATTTATTTATTTATTTCTAATTGTTGTTTTCTATCAAAACATTAGCTACAGGGTATGAATATTAAGATGTTGTTGATAGAGAATTCAAACTGTAAAGTAAATGAATGCCTATGTCAAATGCTTACAGCACCTGGTATTCCCAGGCAGTCGCCTATCCAAGTACTAACCAGGCCCGACTCTACTTAGCTTCTGAGATTGGCCGTAAGCGAGAGGAAAATTGGAATGGGACCCATTTATAAATTGATTGTTTTTTCATTTTTCTTATTTATTTCTTTCTTTTTTTCCTAATTGTTGTTTTCTATCAAAACATTAGCTACAGGATATGAATATTAAGATGTTGTTGTTAGAGAATTCAAACTGTAAAGTAAATGAATGCCTATGTCAAAAGTTTACAGCACATGGTATTCCCAGGCAGTCGCCTATCCAAGTACTGTTTGTTTTTCTTATTTATTTATTTATTTATTTATTTATTTATTTATTTATTTAAATCGTTGTTTTCTATCAAAACATTAGCTACAGGGTATGAATATTAAGATGTTGTTAGAGAATTCAAACTGTAAAGTAAATGAATGCCTATGTCAAAAGCTTACAGCACCTGGTATTCCCAGGCAGTCCCCTATCCAAGTATTAACTGGGGACACAGTCGATGAGGAACAGCTGAAAGTTCTGAGCACACTTTGCAGATTAGAGGTTTGGGGCAGGTGCAAGAAATGAAAAGAAAGAAAAGAAAAGAAAAGGAGGTTTTGTCTTTTTTTAAACCATGTAATTGTGCACCAATGGTGTTGTTTTCTATCAAAACATTAGCTACAGGGTCTGCTTAGCTTCCGAGACCAGACGAGATCAGGCATTCTTAAAGTGGAATGGCCGTAAGTTAGAGGAAAGTTGGAATGGAACCCAATTATAAATTAGTTGTGTTTTTTTTTCTTCTTTCTCTTTTCTGTTGTTGTTTTCCATCAAAACATTAGCTACAGGGTATGAATATTAAGATGTTGTTGTTAGAGAATTCAAATAGTAAAGTAAATGAATGCCTATGTCAAAAGTTTACAGCACCTGGTATTCCCAGGCAGTCGCCTATCTAAGTACTGTTTTTTTTTTTCTTATTTCTTATTTATTTATTTGCTTATTTATTTATTTTAATTGTTGTTTTCTATCAAAACATTAGCTACAGGGTATGAATATTAAGATGTTGTTAGAGAATTCAAACTGTAAAGTAAATGAATGCCTATGTCAAAAGCTTACCATCCATCCATCCATCCATCCATTTTCTACCGCTTATCCGGGGCCGGGTCGCGGGGGCAGCACCCAGACTTCCCTTTCCCCAGACACTTCCTCCAGCTCTTTCGAGGGAATACCGAGGCGTTCCGAGGCTAGCCGAGAGACATAGTCCCTCCAGCCTGTCCTAGGTTTTCCCCGGGGCCTCCTCCCGGTCGGACATGCCCGGAACACCTCCCTAGGGAGGCGTACAGGAGGCATCCGAAACAGATGCCCGAGCCACCTCAGCTGACCCCTCTCAATGTGGAGGAGCAGCGGCTCTACTCTGAGCTCCTGCCGAGTGACTGAGCTCCTCACCCTATCTCTAAGGGTGCGCCCAGCCACCCTGCGGAGGAAACTCATTTCGGCCGCCTGTATCCGGGATCTTGTCCTTTCGGTCATGACCCAAAGCTCATGACCATAGGTGAGGGTAGGAACATAGATCGACTGGTAAATAGAGAGCTTTGCCTTGCGGCTCAGCTCTTTCTTCACCACAAAAGATCGGTATATCGACCGCATCACTGCAGAAGATACACCGATCCGCCTGTCGATCTCCCGCTCCATCCTTCCCTCAGTCGTGAACAGGACCCCAAGATACTTAAACTCCTCCACTTGAGGCAGGAGCTCTCCACCAACCTGAAGGGGGCAAACCACCCTTTTCCGGCTGAGAACCATGGCCTCGGACTTGGAGGTGCTGATTCTCATCCCCGCTGCTTCACACTCGGCTGCAGACTGTCCCAGTGCATGCTGAAGGTCCTGATTTGAAGAAGCCAACAGGACAACATCATCTGCAAAAAGCAGAGACGAAATCCTGTGGTCCCCAAACCGGAATCCCTCCGGCCCCCGACTGCGCCTAGAAATCCTGTCCATATAAATAATGAACAGGACCGGTGACAAAGGGCAGTCCTGCCGGAGTCCAACATGCACCCGGAACAAGTCTGACTTACTGCCGTCAATGCGAACCAAACTCCTGCTCCAGTCATATAGGGACCGGACAGCCCTTAGCAGAGGGCCCCGAACCCTGACCCTTACTCATATGCCCTTATATGGATTTTCCCCCTTTCTCGATTTCCTATTATTTTCAGCCTTTTTCGTCATTGTATTAAAAAAATATGCTCAAGACAGCTCTACTTCCTTGTTGTTATCACATTTGTCGCTCAGCCTTTCATGACAGACACTTCGTGGACTTATCTTCTCCTCAGCTACAATGAGTAAGTTTTCCTCATTTCTGCTCTTACTATTCTACTTGATTGAGTGTCTAAATGATTATTGTTAATGTTATTTAACTGGCATATTCTACTTGGTTATATTGTATTGCTTTGCTGTTGTTGCCAAGCTTTGCTATTACTGTGTATATTGCTGGAGCCCTTAATGCTGGCTCCTTCTTAAGCTTTGTTAAACTTTTGACCTTTATTATGATCTCAGTCTGGCCTTCAGAATGGGCTTGCTCATTGCATTCTTTAAGCCTTAGTTCCTTTATCTTATCAGGGCTACTCCTTTTTCTTCTTAGGTTCTCAGACTCAGGGTCAGCCAATTCGTCCTGGTCACACCATCTGGATTTCTCGGTCTACTCTCTACAGGAGGCCAGTTCCTGCTGAGGTCCTGGCCAGTTATCGCCGTTATCAGCTGCGTCATCTTTCTCAGGAGTTCTGTTCTTTCCTGGAGCGCCTGTACTCCCCTACACTCCCATATCATCCTCTCTTGCCTTTTAACATTGTGCAGGCACCTTTGACTTGCTCTTCTTCTACTCAAACACCTCTGGCTCCTATCCTGGTGGATCAACGGATGCAAACAGATGGTTGTCCTCATGCTGAACCCTGTTGCCCTAGGCTGACAACTCCTGCCTCTCCTCCACGTATCTCTTCTCCTCCCATTGCCTATATCGGTCCCCTGCCAGCTCCTACCTCTCCTCCTCGTGTCTCATCTCCTCACTTTGGCTATATTCCCTCTCTCTCTCCTAGTTTAGCTTTTTCTCCCTCTAACTCTGAGCCTGGCTCCCCCGGCTTTGTTCCTTCTTCCCCTTCTCCTAGGCCTGGATCCCCAGACTATACTCCCATTTCTCCCATGCCTGACAGCTCTGGTTATTACTGTTTGTTTGCGATAAACTTCTCTTTCTCTTTTATACTTCTTCTGAGTCCTGTGTGGTTTATTTGCATTAACTATTTATTCTTATTATGACATCTGAGCTCTATACCCATATATCCTATGATAACAATCATAATAAGTCCTTGGATATGCTCCTTTGGGGCACTTAATACATCATAGAATTTTCACAACATCATCAACCAAGACAGCCCCACAACATCCAGAGACTTAGGGTACTCAGGGCGGATCTCATCCACCCCCGGTGCCTTGCCACCGAGGAGCTTCTCAACTACCTCAGTGACCTCAGCTTGGGGGATGGACGAGTCCACAACCAAGCCCTCCACCTTTGCTTCCTCAATGGAAGACATGTTGGTGGGGTTGAGGAGATCCTCGAAGTACTCCTTCCACCGTCTGAGGATGTCACCAGTCGAAGTCAGCAGATTCCCACTCGCACTGTAAACAGTGTGAGCAGGGCACTGCTTCCCCCTCCTGAGGCGCCGGACGGTTTGCCAGAATTTCTTCGAGGCCAACCGATAGTCCTTCTCCATGGCCTCACCGAACTCCTCCCAGACCCGAGTTTTTGCCTCTGCAACCACCCGGGCTGAAGCTCGCTTGGCCCTCCGGTAACTATCAGCTGCCTCCGGAGTCCCCCGAGCCAACCAGGCTCGATAGTACCCCTTCTTCAGCTTGACGGCATCCCTTACTTCCGGGGTCCACCACCAGGTTTGGGGATTGCCACCACGACAGGCAACGGAGACCTTACGGCCACAGCTCTGTGCGGCTGCATCGACAATAGAGGTGGAGAACATGGTCCACTCGGACTCAATGTCTCCAACCTCCCTCGGGATCTGGTTGAAGCTCTGCCGGAGGTGAGAGTTGAAGATCTCTCTGAAAAGAGACTCTGCCAAATGTTCCCAGCGGACCAAACAGTACGTTTGGGTCTGCGAAGTCTGTCCAACTTCCTCCCCTGCCATCGGACCCAACTCACCACCAGGTGGTGATCAGTTGACAGCTCCGCCCCTCTCTTTACCCGAGTGTCCAAGACATACTGCCGGAGGTCAGATGAAACAACCACAAAGTCGATCATCGACTTCTGACCTAGGGTGTCCTGGTGCCATGTGTACTGATGGACACCCTTATGCTTGAACATGGTGATCGTTATGGACAAACTGTGACTAGCACAGAAGTCCAATAACAGAACACCACTCGGGTTCAGTTCGGGGGGGCCATTCCTCCCAATCACGCCCCTCCAGGTGTCACTGTCTCTGCCCACGTGAGCGTTGGAGTCCCCAAGTACAACGATGGAGTCCCCGGTCGGGGCACTTTCTAGCACCCCTCCCAGAGATGCCAAGAAGGTCGGGTACTCTACACTGCCGTTTGGCATAAAAGCACAAATAACAGTGAGAGACCTCTCCCCGACCCGAAGTCGCAGGGAAATGACCCTCTCGTTCACCGGGGTGAACTCCAACACATGGCTGCTGAGCTGGGGGGCTATGAGCAAGCCCAACCAGCCCGGCGACTCTCACCGCGGGCAACTCCAGAGTAGTAGAGAGTCCAGCCTCTCTCAAGGAGTTGGTTTCCAGAGCCCAAGCTGTGCGTGGAGGCGAGCCCAACTATCTCTAATCGGTATCTCTCAACCTCCCGCACCAGCTCAGGCTCCTTCCCCCCCAGTGAGGTGACATTCCATTCCTTCGACTGCCACCCAATCCACATTGCACCAGCCCCTTACGGTTTCTCCTGCAGGTGGTGGGCCCACAGGAGATTGGCCCCACGTCGCTCCTTCGGGCTGAGCCTGGCCGGGCCCCGTGGGGTAAGACATATTTACATTTACATTTACAGCATTTGGCAGACGCCCTTATCCAGAGCGACATACATAAGTGCTTAAATCTCTAACATTGAATATATTAATGCTGGTTCACTAGGTTACATACTTAAGATACCATGAGTTTAAAACATTTGTTCAAAGTTACAATGAAAAAGTGTCAAAGGTTTTTTTTTTTTTTTCTGCAAAAGATAAGGAAAGAGGTGCTAGTTGAAGTGTTTCCTGAATAAGTAGGTCTTCAACCGCCGCTTGAAAATAGCCAGTGACTCAGCTGTCTGGACCTCTAGGGGAAGTTCATTCCACCACCTTGGTGCCAGAACAGAGAAGAGTCTTGTAGTATACTTGCCTCTTACCCTGAGAGATGGTGGGACCAGTCGAGCAGTGCTGGTAGATCGGGGGTTGCGGGGTGCAGTGCGAGGAATGATGAGGGCTTTGAGGTAAGAGGGAGCTGGTCCATTTTTGGCATTGTAGGCCAGCATCAGTGTTTTGAATCGGATGCGTGCAGCTACCGGAAACCAGTGGAGGGATCGCAGCAGCGGGGTGGTATACGAGAACTTTGGCAGGTTGAAAACAAGCCGGGCAGCTGCATTTTGGATCATTTGCAGAGGATGGATTGCTTTCATAGGTAGACCTGCCAGCAGTGCATTGCAGTAATCCAGTCTAGAAATGACAAGAGACTGAACAAGTACCTGAGCAGTCTGTGTGGACAAAAATGGCCGAATCCTTCTAATGTTGTAGAGAAGAAACCGACATGAGCGAGTCACATTAGCAACATGAGAGGAAAAGGACAGTTGATTGTCCATGGTTACCCCAAGGTTGCGAGCTGTGGCTGAAGGAGAGATCAGATCGTTGTGCAAGGCTATAGCAAGATCAGGACCTGGGGATGAATCACCTGGGATGAACAGCAGTTCAGTTTTGCTAGGATTGAGCTTTAACTGATGAGCAGTCATCCATGATGAAATTTCTGCCAGACATCCGGTCAGAAGCTGTGGCATCTGAGGGTGGGAAAGAGAAGATAAGTTGTGTATCATCAGCATAGCAGTGGTAAGAGAACCCATGTGATGAAATAACTTTCCCAAGAGAGTGAGTATACAGGGAGAAAAGAAGAGGACCAAGTACTGAGCCCTGTGGGATGCCAGTGGAGAGTCTGCATGGAGCAGATGTCACTCCCCTCCATGTTACCTGATATGAGCGTCCTTCCAAGTAGGAGGCAAACCATTCCCAAGCTGATCCGCAAATCCCAAGACTCTTGAGGGTGGATAAGAGAGTCTTGTGGTTGACCGTGTCAAACGCTGCTGAAAGGTCAAGGAGGATAAGGACAGATGACAGTTTGGCTGATCTAGCAGTATGTAGCTTCTCAGAGACATTCAAAAGGGCTGTCTCTGTAGAGTGAGCTGCTTTAAAGCCAGACTGTTTGGGATCTTGGAGGTTGTTCTGTGAGAGATAGACAGACAGTTGATTATAGACAATAAAACTATTGATTATAGATTATAGAATTTTTGAAAGAAATGAGAGAAGTGATACCGGTCTGTAGTTACTGATGTCTGATTGATCCAGAGCAGGTTTCTTTAGGATGGGACCCTTGCTCTCTTGAAAGTAGTTGGTACCTGACCAGATGCTATGGATGCTAAGGGAGGGTGATCCAATGGGCAGGTGGCAGGATTGCAGGACTGGATGAGTTGTAAAATCTCTTCTGCTGCCACAGTTGAGAAATGTGACAACGAAGGTGTAGGGGAATGCATACTCTGAGATGTAAATGCAGTCGGGGCTGAAGTGAAGGTCCGGCAGATTTCCTCAATCCTTTCCTGGTAGAAAGAAGCAAAGTCTTCTGCAGTCAGGGAGGATGAAGAAGGTGGGGCCGGGGGGTTGAGCAGAGAAGAGATGATGTTGTGGAATTTCCGAGGGTCATGTGAGGAAGCTTCAAGCTTTTCCTTGTAGAAGGAAGTCTTGGCAGAAGTCACATCTGAGGAGAACTTGACAAGAAGTGTTCTGTAAAAATCTAGATCTGCATCAAGTTGTGATTTCTTCCACTTTCTCTCTTCGATTGTTGCGCAGCACATCTGAAAGCCAAGGAGCAGAACAAGTTTTCTTGGGTTTAGTGAACATAGGGCAGAGGAAGTCCATAGTTGAGGAAAGAGATGAGAGGAAAGTATCTGTGGCTGAGTCCAAGGGTAGTGAGGAAAAAGACTCAGTATCAGGAAGGGAAGAAAGAGTGCCAGAAGCTACAGATGAAGGGGAGACAGAGTGAAGGTTGCGGCGAGTAAGATCGAGGGGGTAAGAGGTAGTGAGGTAGAGGTAGACCCAGCCGCCAGGTGCTCGCATGTGAGCCCCAACCCCGGGCCTGGCTCCAGGGAGAGGGCCCCGGTTGCGCCATACCGGGCGACGTCACGGACCTTGTTTTAATTTTCTTCATAAGGGTTTTTGAACCGCTCTTTGTCTGGCCTGTCACCTAGGACCTGTTTGCCTTGGGAGACCCTACCAGGGGCAGAAAGCCCCAGACAACATAGCTCCTAGGATCATTCAGGCACGCAAACCCCTCCACCACAATAAGGTGGCGGTTCAAGGAGGGGCTTACAAAAGCTTACAGCACCTGGTATTCCCAGGCAGTCGCCTATCCAAGTACTAACCAGGCCCGACTCTGCTTAGCTTCCGAGATCAGACGAGATCAGGCATTCTTAGAGCGGAATGGCCGTAAGCGAGAGCAACGTTGGAATGGAACCCATTCATAAATTGTTTGTGTTTTTCTTTTTTCTTATTTTTTCTTTCTTTCTTTCTTTCTTTCTTTCTTTCTTTCTTTCTTACTTTATTTCTTTATTTAAATTGTTGTTTTCTATCCAAACATTACCCACAGGGTATGAATATTAAGATGTTGTTGTTAGAGAATTCAAATAGTAAAGTAAATGAATGCCTATGTCAAGAGCTTACAGCACCTGGTATTGCCAGGCAGTCGCCTATCCAAGTACTAACTGGGGACACAGTCGATGAGAAACAGCTGAAAGTTATGAGCACACTTTGCAGATTAGAGGTTTGGGGCAGGTGCAAGAAAAGAAAAAAAAAGAAAATAAAAGGAGGTTTTTTCTTTTTTTAAACCGTGTAATGGTGCACCAAGCCTGGATGTACTGCAATACCAGGGCGAAGCGTGGAGCGGACGGAGCAAGCCCCTGTTCCGACTCCCAGCTCTAAAAATCCATTTAATGTGTAGTCCTCATATAGAGGACGTATCAGATATTAAACTGATAAGAACAGATACTACACTTGATCTTAGCCAAAAGGCCGAGAAGCGATAACCCGTTATTCCCTCTGACTGGCAGACAGCTAGCTGCCAGATGCTAGCAGACAAACAGTAGGTGATAACTAGGCCTACTCCTCAAGGCACTTTGATCTGATATTACAACCACTTATAGCCTTGCAACTGCAAAGCCCACAAAAATATGCTGAACTCATCGACGTTCCTCTCCGTGGAAATCTTTAGTAAAAGGCGAAAGATTTGTGCGTGAATGAAGAGAAACCCGAGCTACTAAAGAAGGCCGAGCAGGCCCTGGATAACCGTATCGGAGGTGAACAAAGCAGGATTAGGGTAAGGTCCACCCCTTGTCAGTATTGAAGCCAGTGTAAAGTCTTGCATTTGGATAGAAAAGGGCTGGGGATACAGTCGATGAGAAACAGCTGAAAGTTATGAGAAGAAATTGCAAATTAAAGGTTTGGGGCAGGTGCAAGAAAAGAAAAGAAAAGAAAAGAAAAGAATAGAAAGAAAAGAAAAGAAAAGAAAAGAAAAGGAGGTTTTGACTTTTTTTTAAACCATGTAATGGTGCAACAATGGTGTTGTTTTCTATCAAAACATTAGCTACAGGGTCTGCTTAGCTTCCGAGATCAGACGAGATCAGGCATTCTTAGAGTGGAATGGCTGTAAGTTAGAGAAAAGTTGGAATGGAACCCAATTATAAATTGTTTTTTTTTTTCTTCTTTCTCTTTTTTGTTGTTGTTTTCTATCAAAACATTTGCTACAGGGTATGAATATTAAGATGTTGTTGTTAGAGAATTCAAATAGTAAATGAATGCCTATGTCAAAAGTTTACAGCACCTGGTATTCCCAGGCAGTCAACTATCCAATTACTGTTTTTTTTTTCTATTTATTTATTTATTTATTTATTTATTATTTTTTTAAATTCTTGTTTTCTATCAAAACATTAGCTACAGGGTATGAATATTAAGATGTTGTTAGAGATTCAAACTGTAAAGTAAATGAATGCCTATGTCAAAAGTTTACAGCACCTGGTGTTCCCAGGCAGTCGCCTATCCAAGTACTAACCAGGCCCGACTCTGCTTAGCCTCCGAGATCAGACATTCTTTTTTTTTCAATCAATAGAATAGAAGAAATTTCAATCAATAGAATACGATAAATAATACAATAAAAATGTAAGTTTTCCTTATACAATCACATTTACATCAAATTTTAAAAATGTCATACATCATATATCATACATTTACAAAAACATTAGTTCACACCTCTCCTTCACTCCCCGGCAGCTTCCACGTTAAATCTTTTAAAACACAACAAACATGTGAAGTAAAGACATTATAAAAAGCATCCAACTTATTTTAGCATTTAAAATACACATACAGTCTCTCCATATACACTTCTGTTTTGCTCCAAAACCTAGTCCAAACATCCAACACAAATTTTTCCTTTTTGGCCACAATTCAGTCAGGACCACTTGAGTCAAAATAAAGACAATTCTTTGAAATATTTAAATTTTTTATTTGCAAGCTTATGAAATTTACATTTGGCGGTATGGCTCTGTTCTGAATTCCCCTTCCTTTTCATGAGCTCAATGAAAGCTAGTCAGGGAACAGCAGCAGCTTCGTGGGGGGACAATCTCCCATTAAGTGGGAAAGCAGCCAGACAAAATTCCCCCCAAAACAGACCATACCAGGCAATCCTCCCTGGCTCTTCATGCTAACTGAAGCAGAGGATTAAAGCGAGCTTTTGACTAGCCAAACTTATTAGTATAATACCAACAGAGCAGAGGACATGTTATCAGGCACGGAAAGCAGTTCCTTTACCATTTACTAGCAACCACTGACCATTAACATTTTTTTTAAAAAAACAAACGAAAAAAAAACAAAACAACGGAAGGCTCAGTGCCTGTATACGATTCAAGGCTGCAGAAGACTCCAGATCATCATGAACATCATGCCATCCCAATTTCCCAAGGAGCAACCAGAACCTTTAACGTTCCACTCCTGGTTCAGCTACCTTAGGGACAGCAGCAGAGGAGGAGAGCTAGCAGCAGCAGAAAAGGAGAGCTAGCAGCAGCAGAGGAGGAGAGCTAGCGTAGCAGCAGCAGAGCTAGCTCAATCACAAACAGAACACGAGAACCAAGTGCCTCCTCCCTGAATATCCTGAGTAGCCATCTCTAGCTCTAGAATCCATCCAACAACCCAAATAAGGAGACTTCCAAAAGACCCAACAAGAAATCCAGTCATAACTTCCTTTTCCAACAATTTCAGGTTCTTTAAAGGCAGAAAGCAAATTATAGGCAAACTAATGAGTAGTCAAACAAACACTCCTGCGAAAACCTTGGATAAGTCCAGCTATTAAATAATTGAAGAAGCAGCGGTTAGGATGCTTCTCGGGGCCTTTCCAGCTTTGGAACATTTATTTATTTATTTATTTATTTATTTATTTATTTATTTATTTGTAACGAACAGAAACAATACAAGCAGGGCCAGGAGCCATTGATTATCAATCCAAAGGTCACTATCTTTCGCTGGACACTGCTACAGAGAAGAGATAAATTTAATCAAGCTTTTCATTTTCATTGCTGGCTAAAATTTAACCATGTCAAGTTAAGAAGTTAAACCATTTGCCAGTAATTTATATATTTATTTATTTATAATTTATTATTTCCTGCATAACGTATCATAACAGCCTAGCGAGGCACAGCGTGACGCAACATAACGCCTAGCAAGTCATGGCATATCATATCATAACTGCCTAGTAGG